>NW_020228365.1:7976-10959 GCF_003070985.1 Temnothorax curvispinosus
CTTATTACTGACACATTTTATCTTTTTAGAGAAAAAATATTTTATTTTAAAAAAATATCCTTTCTATATATAACAATTTTTTTTTTTTTAAATTAAATCTCTTGCTTCCTTTAACTTTCTATAGAAAGACTGCTTGTATTTTTGCTTGCAAATTTGTCGAATCGAATCATTTAATATCGATATACGTATTACGATTAACGAAAACACTCTTATGGAGTAAAAATCCTGTAGGCAGTGAAAAAATTTCCGGCATGGACGACATTACGTTAGAGTCCTCCAGAATTCAAGGTGGAGGAAAAAAGCCCCGCGCTAGTAGTTCCATAGCTACGCTGTCCCGCATTCCGCGATGCGTTGTTCCCACACACATACGCGCGCGTGCACACCTCCGCCTTTCGATTCACGCATTCCCGACGAAAGAGAGGTGACCAACGACGCGCGGCGGACAAGAAGAGGAGAAAACTACTCGGACCCGTAGTGAGGGAAGAGCTGAATGAAAAAAGGAGAAGAAAAAGGAGTAGTGGGACCGGGTGAGAGAGAGAGAGCGCAGTCGACTAAGAGGATGGAAGGGAGAGAAAACGGTGGTGTAGGAAGAGTGGGGTACCCTGGCAGAGACTCCTTGCGCAAGGAACATGAGGATCCGTAGTGGGAGCCTCAACGGGCGTAGCCTTAGCAAAGCCCGCCTACCGTCTCCCCTTGAGAACCACGTGCTCTCCACGTCTGCCAGGCACAAGAGATCTGTCAGAAACTGTTAGCTTCATTCTATGAGAGAACGAGAGCGCGCTGTGATGAAATAGGTGCAATTCTTGCGCTCGCTGACAGTCGCCGATTGCGATGATCCTATCAGGAAAAAGTATCATCATCAAAGACATGCATCTTCCAGAGGTTTCCTTTAGGATCGTCAAAGGTGAATTATACATTTATATAAATTCTTTATTTCCAAACATTGAGAAAGAAAGAGAAAATTAAATTTACGAAAAACAATAATTTATAATAATATCTTATGTATAATAAAGTTATCGATACAATTTACAGTTCTAAACCTGATAAAAACACTCTTTTACATTTCATATTGCATAATTTATATTTTACGTTTTAAATTTTGTATTTAAAAATTGAGTTAAATATTTGTTTTTTATATATCTATCTTCCAAACATTGCTGGGAACTTTTCTTTGACAATGGAAACTGATTCAGCTCCAGAACATCTCTCACCGCGAAAGGCAAATAGAAGTATGAATTCCGGAAGAGAACTAGAAAGAGGAGCGAAAATGGGAAAAAGAATCTTTAGCGAACGCTGCGCAAGGCAAGAGAATGATGTCGTTGACGAGGAAGCAGATGACAAGAAGCATACCGGGAGGGAAGAAATCGAAGAGACCGTAGCTTGCACTGGTGGAGGAAGCGAACGGAGGGAGACAGAGAGGCGGGAGTCGGGCTTGTGAGAGAGGCGGGGCGAGATTTAATCGGTCTTGGGGGGGTCCAGTGGTCGCCACCGCATCAGGGGGAAAGGGAGAACGTTCCGTTCTCTCTCTGAAGAGAGATCGGCTCTTCCGCGGAGGAGCGCTTGCAGTCGCTAGCCGAGGCCTATACTTGCCCGTCGAAGGGTATTGGTTCTCCGACTCGTTGCACCATACCCCCCAAGCAGCGCGAGAGCAACGTGAAACGAACGAACGAACTGAGAAAGAGAGAAAGAGAGCGAGCAAAAGGGACAAAAAAATAAGAAGAAAGAGAGATAGAGAGAGATAGAGATAGAGAGACAGAGAAAAAGAGAAAACGAAGACGAAGAGATAGAGAGGGTGCAAAACAGAAAAGGGCGAATAGAACATCTCTCCCCTTCAACGCCTTACATCGTCGTATCCCAACACGAGCACGCGTGCACGCACGCCCGCGGCAGGCACGCATGCACGCGCGCGCGTCACCGCCACCGCCACCGCCGCCACCGCCGCCGCCACCGCCGTCACCGCCACACATTACCACTCGAAGGACCTCCCCATCGAGGAAGCAAAGAGTTGGCACTGACGGTCGACAGATGAACGGAACGGAAGGAGCAGAGCGCGGCACGCGTATACGTCACCCCTGAGAGATTAGGCGAGAAGCCTTTAAACGCCGGCTCCAGTGGCGTTTCCGAATCTTGGATACCTTTACCTGACCCTAAGCAAACGATTGGCGGCATCCAGGCACGCAGCAGCGTCCAAGGAGGGTTGGCAGGTATAAAACCTTCTCGGGCCATTTTGTGCCCCGGTCGTCCGTACGTCTCTCTCTCCCACCACCTAATCGTTCGCTCGCACGCTCTCGAAGGGTGACACCCACCCTTCGAGAAGGGCCTTTCGGGAGGGGTGAATTTTCGGCCGGTTCCACGTCCTGGTCGCACAGTCACAGTCAGCAACAGGATCCTAAGCGTCACGGTGTTTGTCAGGTCTAACGGACACTTTGACAAGTCTCGCAAGAAACACTTGCCCTAAACGCAGAACGACAGAGACAGGTCTCCGGATCAGTGCGCGGAAGTGCTTGCGGAGAAAGAAAGAGAGAGAGAGAGAGAGACGATTACATCTCTTCGCTCGATAACGTTGATCGGCGGCCCCGATACGGTTCGCCGAACGTCGATTCCACCGAGGGTGACGCCGGTGATCAGTGACCGTTATCGAAACACCCCGGAAGGATCGCGCTGAAATCCCAGGACGATCTTATCAAGCGATTAGCGTCGGGGTCATGCACACGACCCCGTGAGTGCGATTCGAGAGAGAACCGAGAGTTCGCGCGTCGACGAAGGATCGAGAACGCGATAATATATCGCGCAGAAGATGTTCGTTCAGTGATAGTTGGTGCACGGTGTGCTAGTCCACGATCGGAGATAAGGGGACGACGGAAGACGGATTTGCGCGCGGGACATTCTGCAATCACGAGAGACACGCGAGAACACACGCCGGAAGATGATGAGGCTCTGGATGTTTTTGGCCGTGCTCTCGGTGACGGTGCACGCGTCGCTG
>NW_020228365.1:11059-33162 GCF_003070985.1 Temnothorax curvispinosus
GCCACGAACGCACGCTTGTAAATACGTCGCGTCGTAAAATATTTTATCGCCGACATTAGCGCGCGAATACCTTTTTGAAATAAATTATGGTTGCACTGAGCGGTTAATAGACCTGTTGACAAAGTCATCGAATGGACTTGACTAATCGAGGGAACTAATGAAGGACAAGATGATATCCGTCAGAATTGCATGTTTTATATTACAGAAAGTTTTTTAACTTGTTGTTATTTGTCGCATGAATTATTAATAAATAATAAAGTTGGAATTGCGCTTATAAAATAATAATCTGCAAGGGAATTAAGATCTATAAAATATTCAGCTTTTTTCTTGACTAAAAGTCTCGTCTTCTCATGCGCTATTATATAGCTTATTCAAATCACATTATTCATTCGCATTATTATTTTTCCTTATAGTTAATGAGAATGCTCAATGGTTACGGGCAATTTGCTTGATTTGAATTAAAATGCATGAAAATTGTACATATAAAGGATAAACTTGACCTGGTATTCTCGACAAATAATAAAAGAACATTTTCTTGTGGCTCAATTATTGGTGATCTTAAAGACTCTTTTCCGGCTATAAACGATGACATCACAGCTAACGATTCAAGCGTTAATTGAAATCATTATTGCAATCGCTGAATCATCGGAAATAAAAATCACGTCGAAGAAATCAGTTCCACCTGTCCTTGATCTTCGACCAGTTAGCGCTGGCGTGAAAATCGAAAACTCCATCGCTTCCGTTTTCGTTCTTTATCGATCTATTGATTGGCTTCTTGTCGAGGAAAGATTAAAAATCAATTTGCCAGTAAAGAAACGACAATATCAATTACACAGCAATCAAATGGAAAGGAAAAGAGTAAAGACCCAAGGTGTACTTCTTTTCTTTTTTTTACTCCAAAGAATTTCGAAATAGACATAACAATCTTGAATTCTATCTAGAGAATTTTATATAAAATATACATTTTTATATAAAATATACATACATTTATGTAAAATGATCTCAATTTATTAAAGCCTCTTACACTTCCAAAACTTTATATTTTTTTAAAAGCAATCAAAGTTGTATACATTTGGATATCTGAAATTTTTATTTTACTTATTACATCTTTACTTTATTTTTGCACGTGTTTAGCGTAACACATTTCTTAGGGACTCGCTAAACGGCAGCGTGCGCTATACAGAAACATATCAGAAGATATGTCTCGCGGGACCAATGACGCTTCTCACACTTCTTCTTTCACCGCCGCATTCGACGTAATTTCTTCCAATTAAAATGTAATCCTCCGCTTGAATCGCATTGACCTTCGTGCGTTAATTATTACGCCGTGCGCTCGTGCGCACACGCATTAACACCTGTCTACTCCGGCATTTATCGCGCTAATCGCGGGAGCAACGTTGTTTGCGCGCGCACGCGCGCGCGAGCGCACACCATGTCGTTATTAATTCATTAATCATGATTCTAACTTCGCGTTTCGATTCGCGGTTTCTTGTACGCGCGATATGTGTTAGATAATGACTAACTTCATTAGCCCGGCCATAAATAATGCGCGCGATCGAGCGCGCTCGCATGCTATCCCATGAGATAATTGCGGCAAATGTCCACCTATAGCATAAATCGTCGACGATATATCAACCGGACTCTCGTCCGGTTTCCGCGTGAAACTAATACAACGATTCGGCAACGATAGTTATTGCCGCTAAATTAATTAGATCGACGCAGCGCGACGGGTCACGCGTTGCTCGCGACGGCCGAGCCAACTCAAACTGTGACCGTATTGTCCCCGGTTTACCAGCAATTAAGAAGACACGAACATATTTACTCTCGCTTTTGCTATGGCTGTACATCGCGTGTAACCTAGCGTTTCGATCAACGTTCTTCCGCGATTAAGTTCAATTGAAGATTCTTAAGCGAAATAAGTCATTCGATGCATCATTACTGGAAGATACAAAATGTTGGAATGGCAAGATAGAAAGCAAAAAGTCGTGAATCCTTAACAAGTAGAACTCGAAAACTTTTTACACCTATTTAATTTAAAAAAAGATATATATATACGTGTATATTTAATCCAATAAATCAGTAGTCCTATTCTTCAGCGATGTATTAGCCAGGAATACTAACCCTAGCTATTTATTTTTGTCTTTAATTCGCCACACTCCGATCCGTGAGACCGCTCGACTTTGTTGCATTGTGTCATTTTTATTGTAATTAATATTTTTAATCTTGTAATGTAAGAATTGGAAATACAGAGTCTGAATAAGATGTTTGTGATAATATCAGGTCAGGAAAATGATTTAAACTGAACTTATTATAAGGAAACTAGAAAATTGTGTTATTATGTGAAAACTAGAAAACTGAAAAACGTTTAGCGGTCCACTGGACCGGAATGTGGCGAGCTAATAATCAAGGTTAATAATCAAAAGACCAACATAGCGAGATTAATTAATTTAAAAGCGTAAACAGATATTTTATGGAGAAATAACTATAACTTAAATAAAATTGAACTGGTAGATAAACGGAATTAGTTGTGTTAGAAGGGAAACGCGGAGAGAGTCGTGAATCTATCATCCGTATCGGCTCGAGATACGTCGGAATCGATCGATTAGCAGGTACAACCGTGACGATCGGTGGACCGGCCGAGAGTCGACACACGCCGATCCGGCGTACGTTACCGTGTGCATCGTGGGTGGTCGCATCTGGTGCTAATGGTGACGATTAATTGTGGACGCGGGCAATAATTACACCTCGCGGCGACATAAAGCGCGCGCGAAGACTTTCCGGATTTTTAAAACGCGCGCGAGAGCGGCGGATTATTACTTTTGCCGTCGTTAATTAAGCGCGCGCGTTTTTCCGTCTCCACGAAGGCGCGCTCGAACTTTTCGCGTTATTATAAACGGTACCCGCGGAATTTTTATCAAATGCTGTCAGACGGAGTCGTTTCGCCGCCGTGAGAGAGAGAGAGAGAGAGAGAGAGAGAGAGAGAGAGAGAGAGCAGATCATGTAAATAATTATTGGCAACAAGTTTCCCGTGAGTGTCGAAATTAAAACCCATTTTTCCTTTTTCAAACATCAACAGATTTTATAGAAATTCTTTATTATAATACGACGTATGTTCTGCGAAATTTACTATTTGTAAGCAACAAAATAGCTTCTGATAAAACGTATGCATATTTTGCAGCAAACTAATTTACTGTGTGTTTGCGTTAAAAAAGATAGTTTGTGACTTTTATAAATAACTTTTTTACGTCCACATATTTTTAAATGCAAATTAACTTAAACGTTTATCCATCCACAAGAGTAGAATTATTGATACGAACTCCGTATCTTCATTGAACAAAACACGAAAAAAAAATCTGGTTGCATAAATTAGCAATCTGATAGATTCAACAAAAAAGGTAGAAATCAGGAACTTATAATTAAATCTATCAAATATTCTATAAAATATTGAAACAGCTAGAAATTTAATTACGATAACTAGATTTCTGTTTGGTGATGATCAGAATGCATCTGTGTATATAGTATATTATTGGGACAAAACATTTTTCTTAATGAAGATGACATGTGACGTAGTGTCCTACAAATAGGATGCTAAAGGCTTCGTCGTTAATCATTCACGTTTCGTATTTCAAACGAACATCTTGCTGCGCGCGATCGCAATCCTAATGGCCGTAATACAATATTATATCTATCGCTTTCATCGCAAACCGGTAATCTCAAGTGTGGTCGATTTATCGACGCGAACGCGGGGCTCAGGGACGGGGAATCAGGAGCGAGGCGTACGCGGCCGTGACAGCAGCCGTGGCTCTCCTACGATGAGAAAGACGAGAAGTCGGTCGACCGAATGAAAAAGACATCGTCGGGGCTCCGCGATCGGAAACGCGACGTCTCTACGTCGTGATTCATGATATCTCGACCTGATTCACGACGCTGTCGTTCTGAATATGGACCGGCTCACGTTAGAAATGACATACGTCGGGATCGCTCCGACGCGGCTCGAAAGGAACGCCGATGCACACTTGGGGAAAGGCGCTCACTTAGAGCCGGACATTGGATCAGACAAAAACGTCATTGGTCTAGGACACATTGAGCATTTGCTTCGATATGAAGTATTAATGAAACAATTTACAATTAATTATCTATCACTATACATTTATATACGTTAATTAAAAGTCTATCTATGCGTTAAAATGTCATATAAATAAACGTTTTCATCTTTTGAATCAAAGCGCTTATCACTGAGTTAAATTTAGTTCTGAATGCGCAACTGCGTTTGTTCGTTTAAAAAAGTTGCGAGGTACACGTGCGAAGGTTAAGACTGAAATAGCGTCATCGTCGTGAGCGTGAGCTCTTCTAAGATAAACAATGTGACCCCATAAATTACATCACAATTGATAGAAAATAAACAACGGTCTTGTCATTTGATGAGATTATTTGACTGGTCGATCCTCGATAATATCGACAGTGTAACTACAGCAAAGAATAAGATTTTTAGCGTTCAAATCAAAACGTGAATCTAAAGCTATTCCAATAAATATTAGTTAACGCTAATTAACCGCAGTTTAACTAATTTTTCTGTCATTACGAATAAAACTTCTAATACAGATCTAACGTAATTTTGAAGAAGACACGTGCGATGTATCGTACATACTTTGTGATAACGGCGCGAATTTAATATACTCTTTATTGTCACTACGAACGCGAGACGTTGAGGGGGTCGTTATTGCCCTTCGCCCTTCCCTTTCCGTTCCCACTCCCCCCCCCCCCCTCCTCTCTCTCTCATCCCGGGGGCGATAAATTATTTTCGTCTCGGCCATCGTCTGGCGGTAGAAAGTATACGAAGGTGGAGGAGTCCCTGAAGCTTTTCAAGCCCGACGTAAATTACAAGCAATAGATATATCCTAACCGGTCCGCGCGGCGCGGCTTATTTATGGACATCGCTTATTGAATGCACCGTATGCGAGAGCGCATCGTGTTCACCGCCGCCGATGCTGCGTGGAGCGCATTACGTCGCGTCGGCCGGGCCGTGCGAGCTCGCGGATCGCGCGTGACGAATCGAAGGGCCCGCCATGTGGGTTCCGCGTGCATTCCGGACGTTACACGGGGCCCGCGATGTTCGCCGAGAGAGCACGTCGCGCCGTTGAATCCCATGTTTATTACTCTCTCTCTCTATCTCTCTTTTATTCGTGCAATACGCGCAATAAAGTACATAGCATAATCTTGTTTAATCGAGCACCGTCTCGCATTTTAACGTTACGTTTACGCTTCCGTTTAAAGCGTTAGAAAGATTCTCGCGTGGCAAACCGTGTTTTCATTTTTACGTCTCTTGCCCTAAAGTGACGCGAGAAAGCGTTCTTCCGGGACGTTACGTTCTCCATCTTCCTTTTCTGAGCCACGTGTTTGCTACCTCGCATTCCGATTTGTCTATACCAAGTGACATATCCTTTTCATTCACCGCACGGAACTCAAGTGGACCATTATTTCACGTCTGTTATTATCGCGGTACACTTGCGTCGCTTTAAATTTTAATTTAAATATATAAACCGGCCAAAAAGCATTATTTTCTAAAGCTGCGGTCCACTTAACACTAGAAAATGCCTCGAAGCCTTTCTTTCAATGAAGAAAGAAAGAGAAGAAGAACGCTTATAGCATTAAATGGACTGCAGCCTAATTCAATATCGAGGAACAATTCTGCCTCTTCTTTTATTAGGCCACGTGTTTGCCACCTCGCGCTCTAACTCGAGTTTGTTTAGCCCACTCGTAGTGTCAACGAGAGAGATCTCGGTGGCGGGTGGCTGACAGTCAGTTTCACGGTGGGCGCCACGGGCAAGCCCGGTTTCTGTCAGGGCCTCAATTTCCGCCCCAGACCACGAAGCGTCGACAGAGCCGCGGCGACAGTGATTACCTGTTTATTATGCTGGGCGACGACTGATCCGATCCTAGAACGCGCGAGCTATTTTAAATAAGGGTCGCACTAGCGTCTCTCACTCTCTCGTTAAAGAACAACAAATATCCGACGCGTTTGGTGCTTTTTCACGCGATCAAATTGGACGTTTACGATCCTGTTTAAGCCGCGGAGTTCTCCCCCATGGGGAGTGCTTATGACACTCGTGTTGTATCAACATTTTATTGCATTACGTGCGTATCGCCTTAAATATCGCTGATCGTACTGTTTTGGTCTAGACTCGCTAGTCTAGCTTTCACTTGAGGATTAGGAAGGACCATGAATCGTACTATAAATGATTTATGTTAATAATCATTCTAGCGAGAACATATAGATACGATTGTAGAAAATATAAAAAGCAAATATTAAGCGGATGCACCTGTCTTGTTAAAATCACCCTTAACTCGCGAACTCCGATCAACTTTCTGATTATTTCGTGTCCGAGCGAGTTACAACGTTTCTTGCCACACTTGATCGGTATGCATTTTGCGCGGCCCAACATTTCTTCAGGGGTCCTTGCGTCCCTCTTCCCACGAAGGGCGCACCGTGAACGCATTTAAACGTTTTTCTGCGCGATGCTCGATCGATCGAGACGCGAATTCTTTCACAGGCCGGACTCGCGCGGCAGCTTGATTTATATACATACAGGGTGTATCGGAAGACGTACTTTCTCTAAAACTACAATACGCAAACGTAAACAATTAGTTTAAAAAATTAATATATTGTCGTTATTAATAATTTTCAAAGCGTAAATAATTAACACTAGACAATTTGAATTTACGAATATAATTATAAAATGTTTTATTCCATTTCGAAGTCTTACTTGAAAAGAAAAACTTGAATCTCAGTCATAAATAAGAAGTTGCGGAAATATCAATGCGGAAATAGACATTCTAGTAATAGCACTAGCTTTATTACATTTGCCTTAAAGAAAAATCAGCTTAAATTCGATCAACGAATTTACAGCAAATCCGTAGACACCGATACACCCTATACATGCAATATATACACGCGACGAGCTACTGTTGATCGAAACTGCTGAACCAGTTTCGTCTTTCGTGCTAATCCACCTTCATCGCTCCTCGTTCTCTCTCGCGCTGCCCGTTCTCTCTTGAACGCGCACTTTTTTGCGCTCAAAATTGGCGTTTCGCGGTGACGACTACTGTTTAACTCGCACGCTTATAGCACCCATAAGTTACACATCGATTCAAATGCCTTGCAAGTAATTTCTACGATGGACCAAATGCGTTTAGTCGTTTAGTCCGACGTTTTAAAGATGTGATTTTAATATTATTTAAAGGAGCTTTTTCTTTGTTCAATAAATCAAGAAAATTTAAAAATACAGAATCACACTGTCTTCAAAAAATACAATTAAAATAGATATTATTATTTACTTTAAATTTTTAAGTAAATAAAAAGCATCCACTTTTACAAACTAAAAATTTAATCATTTTTTTTATATTAAATATTCTAAATAAATAAATGCAGAGATCAGAGAAGCTTGTGTAAAGCTGTTGAATATAACCGAAATAAATATTTCCAAATAATAATTGAAGGAAATATAATGCATATAAGAGAGCCATATATAAGATATATAAAGACATATGTATAAGATATATTTATAAGTGACCATTGAATGTTGAATTAAAGCCCCATTTAGCAAAAATTGGAAGTTGTTTCCCTCCCAGATCGATCACACCTGTCGCGCCTGTGGATCGGATAGGACAAACGCAATCGCGGCGGATGACGGTGCGCATTATCGTTCGCGGAATTGCCGCGTAATTAAAATTTATTTGCGCGATATAGCCCGATACCTTGTATGCGTTACATTACGACGATCGTGTAATACGCGACGATAACGACGCGCACGGCGCTCGCCAGAACGGACACACAGGGGCTCATTAAGGGAATTTATCGGCGATCGCGTTGCATTAAGCTCCTCAGCCGGGGACCGGGGCTAGCTTTAAGCGCGGCCGAACGCGGCTGCATATAAATTGATAATTTCACGAAAGCGCGCATACGATGTACGCTTTAACGCTTGTGTCGAGGATGTATGATCGGGGATTACGCTCCCCCTCCCCCTCCCCGCCCTGGACGAAGGGAGCACCGAGTGCCGCCGGATCACGGGAGTAATTTTACTCAAAGGCTCTTCATTAACACGATCCCTGTTTGAAAACACGTCCTTAACGCTCCGCCGTCTGCCGTCGAAGCCTCCTTCCTTCGGCGTCAGCCGAGCCTACTTTTTCCTTCGACGAAACTCCAAGGAATTGTCCGAGATGAATGGGCGACTACAAATAGTCGCACTCAAAGCCACTTTCGACGGCTTCTTTCTGACAAATTATAAAGGATGGCTCTCTCGACAAATCCTTCCGTATATATGCTTCGTTTTCTCCTCTTTTATCTCTGTATGTTTTTGGAGTACAATTTTCTTTCATCATTTTTATTGTATGTTACATCTATTTTTGTTACCCGCTGTTCTAAGTGCTTTGTTACGAGTTTTACTTTATATAAAACGCGAAGAGTATAAAAGAAGTAATAAACGTCATTTTTTTGTTTTTATTTTTAGGGGTATTGCAAAAGCGGGCGAACCCAACAATTATTTACCGATGTCAGCAGGTTCCATACAGATGGAACCGGTCTACACGACCCTGAGAAGAAAGCAGAGAAGGCTCGCGAGAGAAAATCCAGGAGTGCTGATGGCGGTGTCAAGGGGTGCGAATCAAGCTATCGCCGAATGCCAGCATCAGTTTCGCAACCGGCGATGGAATTGCTCGACGAAAAATTTTCTTAGAGGGAAAAATCTCTTCGGCAAGATCGTCGACAGAGGTAAGAAAATTCATTATTAGACGACACACGCAATAATGAAAACTATTATTATGAAAGTTTTTCTACAGTAATTTGTCCATGCGATGTGCTTATATATGTTGCTTAATTTATACCCAAGAACCAGTTCCGTCTGACAATTATTTTCGTGAAAAGCAACGTGTTTAGTTCACTATTGACATAGATTTTAAAAGAAGCGATAAGTAACAAGTGTTATTATAGTTCCTTGTTTTCACGCAGGAACGAGAGTAGCGATAAAATGATACATAAGTGTACTTATTCTACGTTTCAAAAGACGGTTTATCAGTGCTTCGATACCCAATGTTCTCGATAGAGAGACGAGTTCCAACGGAAGAAACGAGAGAAATAAGGAACGAGAGAGAGAGAGAGAGAGGGGTCCGATCACGGCCGTTAAGATCGCGAATGACAAATCTGTCGATTTGCTTAAGCCAACACAGGCTCAGGACGTCTCGTAACACTCGGTAGATTAAGTAATAAGGCCGTCATCTCGTCATCGCGATACGTCATCGCCGAGCGAACACCTTCGAGATAAGCGGTGGATTTTTCAGCGGATGTAGAACCAATTTAAAATGGACATCACTGGTCTTTTATCTAGCCGAAAAGCGTGTTACTTCAAACGGGTCATATTTCTCCTAACTTTACTTTATCTCGATTATACATATCCATACGATAAAGCTTGGGAATTTATTTATTATGTACTTATATTTATTGAGTTTATATAAATTACGTATATTATAAATATATTTTAAATGCATTAAAGATGAAACGCGCGCGTAAATTATAATACAGATTGGACAAAATTAATCATTTCAACGTATCTGAATAAGTATTTGTTTATTACATAAATATACATAGCGATCTATTGTACAAATCTATATTTTCTGTATAGAATTTGTATACGTATATAAAATATTAAGTGTAATAAATTTACATTTGCTGATGAGTATACATATTATTCTATTGCTATTTAGAGACCGTGATCGGACACCCGCGGTGTTCTCGACGAGTCGCATTAACACCTCGTTTGAATGCGAACGCTCGCATAGATCGAGTGCATAGAGCGCGAAGGCCCCAAGTCGTCGTGGGGTTAGAAGGACGAGGGCACGGCGATGCCGCGATGAAGAGAGAAGAGAGGACGGGGGAGGGGGAGGGGGGCTTTAGGAGGCGTGCCCTTCGTCCGAAGGCCCCGGGCACGTGCCCTCACCGGCCAGATGTATGTTTTGCAACCTGATAATGGACCTTCTCGTACCAGTTCTGGCTCCCCTGCGGCTCTTTTAGATCTCGTCGAGGCGATTGTAAGCCGAGCTTTTTCGCTCGAGCCGCTCCCACCCCATTATGTCGAATGTCCCCATATGGCCACTTAGTAAAACTAAAAGAAGTACACGGCGCAAAAAAAGAGAGAGAGCGAGAGAGACAAGAGGGAGAAAAGGGGTAGAGAGCGAGAGAGAGTAGCGTCGCGCGCGCGTTATTTTCACGAGCCTGTAACACGCACGCCTCGACGCCCAGAGACACGTTTCGTTGCAACATTGCAACGCGAGATGATCGTAACGTCGCGATGGGGTGACGCGGATTGGCGGTTAATACGAGATGTTCCCTCTGGTGTGTGTCTGCGACTAACACCGGTATCTAGTTGCAGATAGATTCGTATATATCCTCTCCGTATACTGACACTCGGCCCCCCTTATTTCCGATTCACCCTCCGCGACGACTGTATTCACTAGCTGTTACTACAGCGCATTTATCGTATGCCATCAACATATACTGAAAATGATTAACTGTTCTATTTGAGGATACCTTGAGGTCATCTTTATATACGTAACAATATCGCAAGTTTTCTTACCTTATTATTTTTTAAGTGTCTTCTTGATGGGACATTATTGAGTGGAATTTATGGAGTCCGCATTCGTTTCAAGTGTCTTCACTCTTGCGAGATTTTTACAAAACCATCCGCAAAAAATTACACTGTTGTATTTAGTACACTGCGTATCTTTGCATACGCGTCAAAGGTATTATTCGAAAAATTATGCACTTCTCATGCGTTATTACTCTGTATAACTCTGCTGCCGTTAAGGGATAAAAGACGCGGCGGGCGCGGCGGCTATTAAAAATTCCGTAAATCGAACGGGCGGTCACGGTTAACATTGCGGCATTTATATGACACCTGTAAACGAAAAAGTGAGAGCGCCATGTGGCATTCATAACGCTTGACGTGTTAATCAAGCTCCGAGAAAGCCACTCACGGATAATAACGCTGTTGGGGGGGGGGGAGGGAGGCGAGAATCCGTTTTTACATTCGTTTCGCACTTCTATGATACATTGTTCTGTCAGAACCAGGTAAAAAATGATTACGTGTGAATCGTGAGATACAAAAGCGCGTCGCGCGGTTTAAAGACCGATCGTAATGTTATTCCTGTCAGGATTAAATAACCATTGTGAGAGGTATTAATTTGATAGCCGCGAATAGCCTGTCATAATTACATTCTCCAATCTATCGCGCAAAATAATAGTCTACTAAGAGTCTAATAAGAATATTTACGCGAATAAACGGAATTTGATCGCAAATTCGTGCAAGAAAAAGGAGAATTAATCAGGAAGCAACGTTTTCTTATTTCTTTACATTCTATATAAAATATATTTACGTAGATTCATGTTTAAGCGCATGTTAATTAATTGATTTTATTTTTGCACGTAAACGCGAGTAACAACTTAATAACTGTTCCGTAATAGATTGCTAAAATTGTCGCGATAGACTTCGGTTTGTACTTTGTCTTTCTCTGTTTTCCGTAACAATCTGCAAGATCGCTCGCAGCTTCTACCGGAGACGAGGCCCTCGACCTTTCACCTTTCGTCTTCATCGCCCTGTGTGAGCGCGGACCAGTTTCCTCCGCTCTTCTCGCTGCCGCTCCCGCTTCTCGTATCTTTCTTTGTCCTCGATCCTCTCGAGATTTGATCTTCGCCGTGCTGGCATAAGGGAAACACACAGATCGCTATCAACTACCGGTAATGCGTTCGCGTACTTGTCGCATTCAAGGATAAGGAGATCAAAAAGAGGGGGTCCGGAAAGAACGTCGCAGTCGAACACCGGCTTAAACGGTCGTTTCCGGATTATCACCGTGTTCTAACTGTCGGCAGTCATGTCGGAAATATAAGTCGTGAAAGTAGAATGGATATAGATTTTCAAGCGGGATAACGCGAATCTATTGCTGCGTCGCATTGGTCTCACGTTAATATCACCGGGTGTGCTGCTCGTGACGTGTCGTTGCGAATATATTACATATTTATTGTCGTTAAGAAACGGAAAGTCATGTAGAGATCCACGTTTTACTTTTAGTGTTACCGGGGAAAAAAATTCATCTACATTTTGAGCCGCTAATTGAGAAACACAAGTACTAAGTTAAAGGATATAACCTGCTCCATATGAACATTAATTTTCTCTCGCGCGAATGTATTATTAAGTACAAGAACAAGTTGTCAATCCACGCGGAAATTTCTAATAACACGCGAGTAAGACGGTCTTAATATATTCACGTGTCAGTGTGTGAAAACGCACAATTAGCGATTCGATAAAAATCGCGACACGTCGATTAATATGTATACGATCCGAAACTTTTGTCGACAGCTAACACGAGCGAGAGAGAGAGAGCGCCGGACATACGAGATTTGAATTTAAATAATACGTGATCATTGCGGATATGTGAAAGGGTGAGTGGAATTAGTATCGAGCCGGGGATCCTGCGAAGAGATTTTCGGAGACTCGGGCTCCAATACTTTTGGCTGCGTTTGTACTCGATATTATAGCTGGTAGTGAGTGCGTTCGCGGCCTGTAATCATTTCGCCGCCAAGAGCCACCTACCGCATTGGTACCCTTACCTTCCACCGTTCTCCATCTCGTTTCTTCGTCCGGCTCCTCTTCCGTTCCTTTCTCTCGCGGCTTTCTCTCCGTGTGCCTCCGCGTCTTCCTTCTCCTCGGCGCACACCGTGTGGCTCGCAAAAGCAAGCCTCGCAGCCTAATTGCTCCGTAAACTGCGAAGACTCCGCCGCATTGGGCGCATATAACACTGTGTCTTTTCCTCTCCCAGATTATTTTTGACGATCATAACCGAGATCATTCGAGTCGCAAAAAAAAAGGAACAACTACCGCGCCGCCGTCTCAGTGATTCGTCCGCGTATGAGAGTTAATTTTAATTCAAAGCTCACAGAGAATAAAAATAAAAGTGAAGAATAAGGATTTAAAAAATGCAGATGATAAAATTCGACATGTAACCAGCGGAATGACGAATATAAGAATGGTCTCAATCTTGATCAACACACATAATATGCAAATAATCATCTTTCTTCCCCGGCTATGCTCTATCAATGAGGCAACCAATCAGCGAAAGAAGTTCGCGATTAGTTACGGGCCTGCACACCTTATCCCACAAAATGACGTTGCAGCTCTTCAACGGTTTGCATTTCGCCTTCATGATTCTATTATAGCACGAGTTTCAACAGAAGGCAAATTGTAAGGCACGAAGAAAAGGAAGAGCCACAAAGAGAACTTGCACGGATGCAGAGCGGAAATCCGTAACAAATCTCATTTTTACCAACTGGATTACCTTATTCCGGAAAGACGCGTGTTACACAACGGAGTTAAAAGCCGTTCTTTCTTTTTTGACAACTCTGATTAATGAATTCGCACAAACTCAATCATGCAGGTATTTTCGATCTTTAGTCAACACGTGACGCACGTTTGTAATCTTATCTTCGTCGTGAACCCAGGCGACGCGAGGTCGCGAATATTTTCGCCGTGCGCCGGTGATATCGACGTAATCGGCCGTTTACAGGATAAATTCAATCAATATCTGTCCCAGTGCGTGCAGCAGCGGCAGGACGCGTCTTATACGGCGACATCAGGCGCTTTTTGCCACGGCCATAAATCGCGGCCTATGATGGGCTACATGTGTCGACGGCACGCCACGGTTTCTTGCGAAAACGTGAGCCGCGACCCAATGGGCCCCTGCGTGATTTTTACATCTTGTTTGCTTCCACGGGGGCCCCGCAAGCCCGCTCCCGCTCCCGCTCCCGCTCCCGCACCCGTTCCCGCGGGTCTATATGGCGCTCACCCGTGTTATTCCGCGGTCTTCGAGTTCCACAGGACTGTTCTGCCCGTTCTTGGCTTCCCTTCGTCCTTCTTATTTTCGAGCCTTGCCGAGTTGTCGCCGCGATCATTCCTATACGCTCGTCACCGCATATCGAGGAACATCATTTGTGAATATGTTGAAGATAAAATAAAATAAAGAAAAAAATATATTTTTTAAACGCGCGATATAAATTTTGTAATATTTTCAAGATACACATACATCGAAAGACATTAAATTACTAAGACTTATTTAAAAATAATATGTATAAGTAATATAATTGCTGATATTATCCTCGTTTATATAAACCGTGATGACGTTCTTGAATAAACAACTTAATTTTCTGTATGTCTATTAAGAATGAAAGTTTTTATAGCCAATCTTTTAAACCGGCATTTTTCTCTTCACATTGACATCTCGAGTTGCTGAAATGGCAATCTCTGTCTCAGCGCAAGTAATAAATCCATCTTTCCGTTTCTTTAAAACGTTCGTAATGAATCATTGTAAGCGGTTTTACGCCCAGCCTATCACTTGACATCACGGGCCCATCATCTCATGTCTAATGACTGTATTACGACACATCTATACATAAATCATCACGTCGCCGATACCGTCGCTGTCGTTGGGAGACCACCATCGCCAGTAACGTCGTTTTAGATTCCACGCGTAGGTGGTTACACCATAACTCGTTCTGTCCCCTGACAGGTACTCGGGCCGCGACAGTAGCAATAATTCCTAACGATTTTATCTCCGTGGAATTTCAGCCAAGACGCAAATGTCCCTCGTAAAGATGCGCGACGATGCCGCTTAGGACAATCTCAAAAACGACTCGGTCGTGGTGATTGCGGCTTTTTGCTCCGTATATTTCATTGAGAGGCCAACCGTTCGTCTGACGAACTTCATAAATCAGCGTTTCATAATGAAACTCATATACTATCATTTATATAAATTCAAAAGTACAAATCTGGAATACTTTTTACACAAATACCGATGCATATACATCACAATTTTGCAGTAACAATTTTTCGCAATAATTCAATAATAGATCATCAATAGCATTTTATCGTTTTTATACCATTTGCATTCGTGATTTTAAAATTTAAAATAATCTAAAAAAAATTTAATATAAGACACTTTGATGAATTAATTCTTTTTTGTTAATAAAAAACTTTTTTACATTAACAAAAAAATTAATCACAATTGAAAATATGATAATGTATACGCGTATATCTAGCTGCAGAAAAAACTTGTTCCATCTGCTTTATTTTCCACAAAGATTTCAAGACTAATACGTTAAACGCTTTTGAGACCGAAACATTCCGATTCTGTCCACCGTCCCTAACGCTGCCAGGTCGTCAGGTTCCGGACCGAGCACGAGCAAGGAACTGCCATCGATGTGTGCGCGCGTGTTTACCTTGCGGGCACATTCTGGCTGCGCCTCTAACTTGCTCATACTATTTGAACGAGTCGATAAAACCGCCGTCGAACTATTTATCGTACGCGGAACAAACGAGAACGGCGTGTTCACTTCTCGTCGAGGGCAAACAATCGCGGTACCGAGAGATTATCGAGAGTCGCGCTTTTTGTTTTTCTTCATTTGAACTTTCCCCGCACCAGATCTCTCATCGCGTCGCATTCTTTCTCTCACTTTGCACACATTTTCCTTCCTCTCCCTCGTTTTGTTCCTCCACGACCTCGCGCGCGCGTGGTCGATAACGGCGATATTTCCGTGCCTTCGAGAAACAAGACCGCCACTCGCTTATCTGGCAGTCCCCGATTGTTTGCAAATCATAAAACTCGTAAAAACCAAGAAAAATTGAACGGATTGGTTTCCACGTATTACGAAATCCACGACGAGGCAATGAGTTCATCGAGGGCGTTCGGCCGCAAACAATTAGTCGCGTTCTTAACACGTGAAAGACATGATTCAACGTGCGTTATGCAGTTACGTGAATATACCGGCACGGTTCGTAGATTTAAAGTCAAGGAAAAAAGAAAAAAAAGAAATTTGTAATAAATCTATCTTAATCTTGCGATAAATCTTTTCCTTCTCTTCTTTTCTTCTTCTTCCTTTTTTCCCTTCTAAGATAGATAGATATACACTTAAATTGCAAATAAATATTGAGAATTTATTTTTTTTTTTTTTTTTTTTAAAGGAAGGAAAACATTTCGAAAACTGCAAAGAAAATAAATATCGTGCGATTTTGTGACAATGAGAAATTCCTAAAATTGAATACTGTTTTGTTCAAGCCGTGCTAAATAATTAGCAATCGCTATGTTGCAACACGTAGCAATATCTTTTCCTGTCTACTTAACAAGTTGACGAGTGACCCTCTTGGCTTCATGCCTTTTCTTGTTAAACGAATTTGTGACACTTTCATCCTGTCGCTGTTAGTTCTTCAGGAATCCAGAATGTCTCCTCGTCTAGAAGGCAAGGCGATTACGAACGGTGTAATCCATTCGGTCATGGGGTCTGACATTATGATAAATAATATCTGGAACTGATCGAATTTAGGGATGAGAGGGGAAACGGGACGAGGATTCACCCGTGACAATGGGTCGTGTAACGGCATGAATCTTTTCTTCAACATTCCTGTTTTCTCACTACCGTCAATGGCAATTCTGCGTCAAGATTGAGGAAAATTGTTGCGCGCTCATTTTTCTTTCTTTCTTCGCTTTCTTCTCTGATTTCGTTCGACCTCGTTTTATCTGTTCTCAACGCTCGCTACTGTCAAAAAGGGAGCTGGAGATGTCACTGTGTCGTAACGTAAAAGACTCGTAACGAATTTAGAATTTCGAGCCGAGGACGGTTCGTTGCGGATAATCATCCGTACCATTCTGCTCGTCCGTGGTTGAATCGCTTAACGTCTTATTCTTGTTCAATTTTTCGGATTCTATCATTTCGATACGCACGCGCATTTAATCGACCTAGGAAAGTTTCCCATCAATTTTTAGTTGATCACTCCGAAAATTCATAATTTAGAAAACAGAATAACTAGAAAATATAGTACAAACTTATTTTAATCCATAAGTTTATCTCTTTTATATACAACATTCATTAATTCGCTTCAGATATATTATATATAGTTATTATTTTAAAAAATATCGCGTATGAAAACTTACCTACTAAATAAAAGGTATACATTATATTATTATATTATTATTAAGGAATACACAATACATATATATATGTATAGTAATATACTATATGTACTACCCCCCCTCTCTTTTTCTTTAAATGCGCTATTATATTATAATTAAATAAAAAGATAAATAAAAGTAAGGAAAATTAATTAAATGAGATTTAATTAAAAAATATAGAGCACCATGTAATATTTTTTCACTAATGGGACAATGTAACACTGTCTTGGAATGGTGCGAGCTCGCAATTTATGAAATTGTTTTGCCCGCTCTTCTCTCGCGCGATATCTTCATCGGTACAAAAGGAGCCGACGCGCACCTGCACCTTATGCAGATAAGGTCGAGGTGCTTCAGGTCAGCCCACTCAGGGTTAAGGTCACGTACCGTCTCTTGCCTCTCTCGCTCTCTCTTTCTCCCTCTCTTCTTCTGTCGTTCTTCTTGTCGTTCTCTCTTACGGACACTCCTGTTCTCCCTCGCTTCCACCTGCGAGGACTTCTCGCGCAGGTAGTCCCTCGTGGAGGATTGAGACGTTGCCTGACGTCATCATTCACCTCCTACGCGACCAAACACCGTGAAAGTTTTGTCAGCACTCCCGGCGAGTATCAAAATATTGATATCTATAAAGAAAAAAATTAGCATTTTGTCAAGAATCTATCACATTTCTAATGGAAAATTAATTATAATTGCCAAGAATTAATTTTTACCGGAAATATTCAAGAATATTGTGCAACTGGATAAATAAAATTAAAAACCGAAGGACTTTAATGATACACAATATTTACGATAAAAGCAGTAATATATGCATATGTAATGGTTGATTTTAACTGCGTTTTTTTTTTTGCATTTCCCGTGCGCTGAACAAGGAATTTAGTTTCCGGCACGGCACACGTAAATTTTCCGTCATTTTCTTGCAGGATGTCGAGAGACCGCTTTCATCTACGCCATCACGAGCGCGGCGGTGACACACAGTATCGCGAGGGCATGTAGCGAGGGCAGCATTCAATCGTGTTCCTGCGACTATACTCACCAATCACGCGCATCATCCGCCGTTCGAGATTGGGAATGGGGTGGTTGCTCGGATAACATTGGATATGGCTTCAAGTTCTCTCGCGATTTTGTCGATACTGGCGAACGTGGCCGGAATCTCCGCGAGAAGATGAATCTACATAATAACGAAGCCGGCAGAGCAGTAAGCTTTTTTAATTTCTAAAATTATTTTATCTGAAAAAAATAAAAGAAAAAAATAGAAGCGTTAAAATTACTCTACTAAATAATATTTTATTTATTGTGCCCTAAATTCAAATAATAAATAGAATATATGAAATCTTAATGTTTGAGATTTATTTAAAACATTATACATTTTGTTATTTTATTTGCCCGCATATTTGTAAATTTGCTGAACGAAATCCGCGATAAAACGTTTATGCGGGGAAACTGAAAGTGTCACGAATATTATTAATTTTAATTATGAGAAAAATTACAGGACTTCGCCTCTCTCGTTACAGCACGTAACTTCGGAGATGCGTCAGGAATGCAAGTGCCACGGCATGTCGGGCTCGTGCACGGTGAAGACCTGCTGGATGCGGCTGCCGAACTTTCGCGTGGTCGGCGACAACCTGAAGGATCGCTTCGATGGGGCCTCACGGGTGATGGTCAGTAATTCGGACCGCGCGCGCGTCAACAACAATGCCATCACCAGCAACTCGGCGAGCAACTCCGTGCACCAACATCGCGACGGTCTCGGGCGCCGGCATCGCTACAACTTCCAGTTGAAGCCGTACAATCCGGAGCACAAGCCGCCCGGACAGAAGGACCTCGTCTACGTGGAGCCATCGCCGCCGTTCTGCGAGAAGAATCCAAAACTCGGCATCCTGGGCACCCACGGGCGGCAGTGCAACGACACGAGCATCGGCGTCGACGGCTGCGACCTGATGTGCTGCGGCAGGGGCCACAAGACGCAGGAGGTGACGGTGATTGAAAGGTGCTCCTGCACCTTCCACTGGTGCTGCGAGGTCAAGTGCCAGCTGTGCAGGACGAAAAAGACGATACACACATGTCTGTGAAGAGGGGGACTTGATCGCGAGATATCACGGAATCTTGATAAATCTTCGAGGCAACCTTCATGCAGGGTTAAAAACGATCAAAGTTTCGAACTTTCTCTGTTTTTCGCGGGTAACCCTGGGTATAAACGGTATATTGACAAATTCGAAGGATGAGACTACTCTTCTTTTTAGCTCAAAGCACCCTGTGACAGTCTCTTTCG
Source organism: Temnothorax curvispinosus (assembly GCF_003070985.1). Classification (NCBI taxonomy): domain Eukaryota; kingdom Metazoa; phylum Arthropoda; class Insecta; order Hymenoptera; family Formicidae; genus Temnothorax; species Temnothorax curvispinosus. Next base: position 30,366 of record NW_020228365.1, read on the forward strand.
CGGACGACCGACACGCCGGTCTCCGTTTCCGCGAGAGATTCTGCCGATGGGTCTTGCCGGACGGGGTCCAAGTCGTCGTGGAGAGTCCCGCGCGTGAACCCCGCGGGACCTCCTCGTCTCCAGTATTACGCGAAACGAACGGAACTACATATATATTTATTACGTCGCGTCGCGCGCGTATTAAAGACTGAGATGGTGAGGAGCGTTCGTGCGATCGTAGGTTTTTAAGGCTTTAAGATAGGAAGATTGGGACGCGTGGATGCGGTGTTAAATAACCGGTGTTAAACACCAGCGTAACACCGGCTCGCTATCTCGCTATTCACCGACGAGGATCGGAACTTGATCTGCACCCCTCCCCCCATAATAAAGGCTCTGACATCTCAGCTGTGACAATGTCATATGGTAGAAGAAAATAATTTAAGGCTGCCTGCTATCCGCATCTCTCATCCTGTTACCCTGTTCGACAAAAAATATTATCCCCGTTGGGTAATATTCGAATTCAATTCACTACCATCTCTACGTGACATTAATCAAAATGGATTAGCGAACTCGCTTCTCCGCCGTAAAGGACTATTGATCACGATAAGTTAATCCGATGTATAAAGCCTTCAATTATTTTATCCTGCTGCATATGAGGACTTCGATTTAAGTGATGTTCATTGGCGACAACGCGAGCGTCGTGGTCTCGCGTAAGCGTTATTTATTTTAATGGTGTCCTTTTTGCCACTTTAGACACTCGCTCCCTCGGGGAAAAACTCGTATACAGATCGCATACTTGTATATAAATAAATTATAGCGATGTATTTTGCAACAATGTGCGAGCCAATCGGTGGCCAATATATATTTCTCCGTAAGAAACTATTGTAAATACAAAGCAGGCTTTCACACGCGCGACGAAGACAAAGCCCCACGTTGGGAGTGGTAAATTATTTTTATATCTTTTTCATGTATCCCTCTCTCGTTTTCTCTTTTTTCTTTATCGAGTACCGGGATATTGAAAATCCCGCGGGTTTAAAAATATCTTTTTTTACAAATGCTGGATAAAGAGATTACTCTTCGAAATGAGAAAATTCCAATAAATAAGGTAATTCCAATGTTGTGCATAATAGATGTATTAATTATTGCTCGTAATTTATACAAATAAATATATAAGAAAATTAAATAAATGACGAAATTAAGATCTTCGGTTACATTACTTTTAAACCCCAACTGTCCCTCTCCTAAAAAAATTATAAAAATCCTTTCATTAATTTTAAACAAGTAATTGCATCGATTTATCGTGTAGCATAATTAGTATCAATAATCCATTAAACAATTTATTTTGCATAGAACGTTTAAGCAAGTAGAAATCACAATACAACTATTTTACTATTTGCTTGCTATAAATAAAATAACAATTAATATAGTCCTTGAATTCAACAATCTATTAATTTCCTGTCGCGATACGTGTTCAAAAGAGATAAACTGGTGATAAACTGGTTCTATAAAGACAAAATATAAAGTTCTCGCATAGAGGTCTCCATTCGAGCGCTAGAACCGCGATAGCGGATGTCCGCGGACGAAATGTACGAGCAATAATCCCTCGAACCTCGGCCTCACGGTCGACGCGCCGCGCCGTGTCGCAGGACTATTCAATATTTTCCCATTACACGATGCGCGCCGCCGTCGACGTATTCCCGCGAAATATAGCCAACTGGTTCCCCAACTGGACGACTTCATAATTCCTGTGCCGAGTGAATGTCGTGGGAGGCTCATGCCCCGAGGAGGACTGGTTCGGCTCTCCTCATCCTCCTCTTTTCTCCTTCCCTTTTTCCTCCCTCCCTCTCCCTTTCTCCTTTTTCTCATCGCGTTCTTTCTTCCTGCATCTCTGGCCTTCCACCGTTGCGTTGCAGCGTTCAGCGAATGCTGCACGCGATGATAACGAACGCAGGAATCCCGCAGGAATCTCCGCGCGGGATAAAAGGACCCTGACCGCATACGAACAGGCATCCGCGCTAATGGTACCAACACTCCACCGTCGACCTACCGGCTTTCTCTCCCTCTCACCCGCCCCTTTTCACCTTTTTTCCCCACATGCTCCTTCCCCCGATCTACCTTCTGCTGCCGCTTCCTCCTTCTGTTGCGTGTCTCTCTTTCTCTACCATTGGAGCACCAGTTCTTTCATCTGCCGTTCATGCCCACAAGTAATAAGTATTTCTTTTTAGATTTGTAAGAAAGAGAGAGAGAGAGAGAGAGAATAAATGTTCTAAGAGCTTAAATATTAATCGATTAATGTTGACAATACTATACTCCTACGTATTCTATTCTGTTTCCGTTAGATTAATTACTGAGAAATTATAACGATTATAGTAAATCAATATAGAGAATTATTGGCCGCGTAAAGTATACAAATAAAATGCAATTTTTTTTATTAGAAGAAAAGCGATTTGTGGTTTATATGTATAATAAAATGGTTTGTTTAGTAGAAATATATTTGTGAATTTATGATTTTACATTGAGATCAAGTCTCGAAATCTAATAAATCAATGTCTATTAGTAAGTTGGGAATAAATCGAACTATCAAATTCGAATTATGTAACACAGACTCAGCATTTACGCTTATCATTGCGTAATAACCACTCAACTTCCGCCATCGAATTCTTGAATCGTCCATCACATTAAGATCCGCACTCAACGATGCAACCTAAGAGAATAAGTATACTATATGATAGTAAAACAAATTCTTGCCACGAGAAAGAGAGGAAAAGACAGGGGAGAGAGAGAGAGAGAGAGAGAGAGAGAGAGAGAGAGAGAGAGA
>NW_020228366.1:0-1075 GCF_003070985.1 Temnothorax curvispinosus
ATATCATCTCCGAAATCAAACGTTTATAACAATAGGATTCATTATCTGGCATCCTGGTATCCTGCATGCCAAAAAAGAGGTACGGCCATAGGCCTAATAGATAGGGCATTTTTGTTGTCACATCCGTCCTTGCATGCTAAAAATCTCAGACTGGTCATTGAAATCTTACTCAATAATTGTTACCCATTGGAATTCATTTTTGGAATTTTGCGCGAACGTCTTAAGTTTCTGTTTAACAGAGACTCGAATACGAATGTGAGACAGAATGAAGAGGAGGTTACTCCTTTTTTCACTTTACCGTACGTCCTGATGATTACTGAAAAGCTTAGGAACGCCATAAGGGATTTGAATGTGAGACTGTCTTATAACAGCTTAAATAAGATGCGTACATTCATCAAGGCGCACAAGGATAGTCTCCCACGGTCGAATAAATGTAACGTGGTTTATAAGGTGAATTGTAATGATTGCAACGCTTCTTATGTGGGCCAAACGAGTAGGCAATTGCAAACAAGAATCAAGGAGCATCGTAATCATATTAATTGGAGTACTCCGAATCATTCTGTCATAACTGAACACAGATTAGAATGGAATCATGATTTCGATTGGAATAGCGTTGAAATCTTAGATAATGATTCTTCGCCGAGAAATATTTTGTGATTGGATCTTAGACCAAGTAAGTTTAATAATTTATTAGCCATTTTGCTTTCACAAAAGCTTACAATATACAAAATTATTGACTAAACTTTCGACTAAACTTTCGTTTGTCGCTGGTTGTTCCTTGTTCCCATACAGCAACGATTGTTGCGAAAAGTTAAAAAAAAATGGAAAGTATGAAAAAATACAACTATATTATTGTATACTTTTATCATACAGGTTGGCGTAGACAATGATGCAAATGATAATTTGCTAAGAAGAATCTTGTGGACAGACGAATGCAATTTCCGGAGTGACGGACATATTAATCGCCACAATGAGCACCACTACGCGGAAGAAAATCCCCATTACCGGAAAGAAACGCACATCCAGGAGCAATATAGCGTCAATGTTTGGATGGGGATTGTGGATAATATGATCA
>NW_020228367.1:0-1107 GCF_003070985.1 Temnothorax curvispinosus
ATTTTCTTATGCTTACGCATTATGCGTTGTGCAGAAGTGTGTGCTCCCCGCTTTATTCCATATTTTTGTCATTGTGTCTGAGCCTTAAAATGCTGGGTCTACAATGCGAGTCGTGGGTCGTGGGTCGTAGGAAATTGACCAATCACATTCGAATTTGAGGAGAATAATCAACTGAGATTGGTTAATTTCTTGCGACTCGCGACTTGCGACTGCTTGCAACTCGCATTGTAGACCCCGCATAAGTTTATCCGAGTCTCCAATCTACCTATGTTACTTGCATCGTGCAGAGACGCGCGAACGTTGAGCGGCTTTGATTTCTGATCGCCATTAAATCGTATCTTTTTCTATGAAGAAATAGCGTTTGAAAACTCAAGTTGAACGTATACAGAAGTAAGTGTCGATTTCTATAACGTATATATCTAGTAGATAAACTTCATTTAACGCCTTACGCATACAAAGAAATCGTTTCGATCAAAGATCAGCAAGTCCGTGGTCCAAATTACGATCGCTTACGACTTGCTGCTTTCCAAGTAGAACAGCAAGTCACAATAGAATCAAAATAATGTCAAAATGACGGTGTTTGGTCACTTTATCATCATTTTAACGTTATTTTGATTTCATTGTGACTTTCTGTTCTACCTGGGTTGAATCAAGAGAGAGATCAGTAGTCTCGTAAAAATTACATATTATGATCAACTTTCAGCAAACTGGCAAACTGGCAACTGGCATCAGAGATGAACTGGATAACGTGCAACAAATGCTTCGCCCCGTTGTACAGAGGAAAGCGTCCCTATGTCATTACCCAGTGTGGCCATATTTCTTGCCAGAATTGTTTACAGCAAGGTAAACCTTGAGAAAAATTTTCGTGTGTTACGATTTATTTTCCGATTTCAACTGTTCACTATTTGCGACTTACAGTCGAGCAGCCGCAATGTCCACAATGCCAGGGTGGTACCATGTCGCTAGCCCTGGAGGAGCCGCTGAAGCCGAGGCTGATCCCATACTTCCAGCCACTCGGCAAGATTCTGGAAATGCAGTCGAAAGTGAACATGTTTTGGAGCAACCAGATGAAAATATTGATGCACCACTTCACTGAACTCGTACAAA
>NW_020228368.1:0-5843 GCF_003070985.1 Temnothorax curvispinosus
CAACCTTTTCTAAGCAGCTTTTTCAGGCTTGCTTAGAGCTGCAAAGCGCTTAGGAACGGTTGTCCCAAATTTTAGCCAAATTAATTAACGAATCTCATTAAACTTATGCTCGTTTTAATCAGTGAGATCAGCCGCAAGCTGGTACAGAGCCAAATTTTCCATTTTGGCTCTTAAAAAATTTATAATAAATAAAATACGGACTCGCAGCTAAGCAACCCGACAGAGGTCGGTAGTGTTACTCCTGTCGACCCTTAAGTTAATGTGTGTTAATAAATATGTGTATATGTATTGTGACGTTGCGGCCCGCCGCTTTGTGGCAGCGCCCCACCGCCGTTACAAGGCGCGGAAATTCGCGCTCAGGGACGAGCCAGAGAGGCGACGACGAGATCTCCAAGGGGCCGAATAATTATATCATTTTCGCGTTTTGACTATTTGTTTTATTTTTATGTAACTGTAAAACGCGCGGCGTCTCACCCCACCACGACGAATCTTCGAGGGAATACACGTAGCGGAAGGGTCCGGGAGGACCAAGGACCGAGGAGGGGTGGCGAGAGCAAAAGCGGAAACCACTGGGATCACGGGCGGCGAGAGCAACGCGGCAGGCGTGCGGCAAATGAGGCAACAATGGAAAACCCGGCCTCAGCAATCTGCCTCCACGAAATACCGGCCCGCGGTCCGGTATTACCGGGTGACTGATCACCGCCCCGAGGTCAAACCGGAGGCACACCGGCTGGAACGAAGTCCAGTCCGCTGTCCAGGAACAAATTGAAGGAGTCGCTACGCCGCCGAGGGACCGTTGCGCGCCCCCGAAGTATCCACCTTACGACAATCCTGCGTTAAAATATCGCGCGAGCTTGCAAGCTCGCTCCCGATTGGTCGGCGCGCCCCTACGGAAGGGGGTGCCACATCGATTCCGCAATCGAGCGGATTTAGCGAGACACTCTCTGGTCGTCCGTCGGCAAGTCCGAACGTTCTAATAAGTAAGATTCGCGATAGCCACCCCGAGTCGGGAGAATCTGTTACGCTGCGACGACTTTTGGTACGAGGTGATGGCGAGGAGCCCCAGGAGAAGGCGTCACACCGGTGAGGTTGCCCGCAAGTAATACCGACATGTAAAGCCACGACGCCGCCCTCCGGTGCGCGCTCTCGTTCAGGAAACGTTTGTAATATCGCGACACGTACGGTCTCTTGAGACCGAGTATCAAGTGGAGTATCGAATGGCGATCGACAGCGAGAGCGAAGGGCCTCGGGATGGTATCGTGGCCGCGGAACCGTGACAAAGCCGTGATAGCGAGCCTCTGGAGATCCGAGTCTGTTTTCGTGTAATGTCCGCGCTCGTGGTTGCGTCTCGCGCACACGGTGTTTACGGCGTATTGAATTACCAAACATTACTTATGTTGGAATGTCGTCCGCGTCGGCCCATTAATTGCGTTAACGTGCCGTTTATGTGGGCTAATTTCCTTAGGAAATTATTCGTGTTATGATAGTTATGTTCCCCCTTGAGGACGTGACACCTTGCCGCGGTAAGGGGGCTCACATGTCTCAGCTCTGAGGGCTGGGACATGTGCTAAGATCACGTCGGGAGTGTATTACTCGTGAATGCACTCCCATATCGCGAGGGTGGCAGATCACCCGCCCGGGTTTGTACCGGAAGGGCTCACCGACGGGAAAAGGGATCTTTTTAGATCCCGAATCTCATCAATAGGCCGGGGCACAGGAGGAGGAAATCCCCTTGCCTAGAGCGGAGGGAAAGCTGATCGAGCTCCTCCCGAGGCTCCGGGACTGTGCTCCTAGGTAGGGATAGATTCATCCTCGCAATGAAGGATCGAGTAGGTAGTTGCACCCGTGGGGGATCTTAGAATCCCACAAGGGGGCTAGGTATAAAAGTGCCCGACCGACGGCACTTGCGACGGGATAGCTCTGGAGATGGTTGCGGGATCCCTCGAGTCTTCGCGCCTTGGGACTGTCCGTCTGCCGTTTCTTGAGCGAGCAGAGGTCCGCCTTTCCCCTGTTAAAAACTCGAAGGCGGGGACACGGGCAAGTGGGAGATGGATGATTGAAGGATCTTCGGATCAAACATCTCACCAACAGGGGTGCGCCTTCCCCTCGTATAAAAACTCGGAGTGCGCTTGGGCCGGAGATACTTGTGCATGGCAAGTATCTCCGGGGATACACGAGACCCAAACAGGGGCCCGCCTTAACCTGCACAAACGGAGGTAGTAGGGACAGCTACTCCTATGAGTAGGAGATTCGGGCAGGGGATGCTCTGGAAGCGTTGGCGCCTTCCCCCGTGGGAGGGTGCCCGCGTGGACAGAGCATTTATTCGCATCCGCGGCGCGTTAGCTTCGGGGATAGTTGATGGTCGGGCGGTCCCTCAAATCTTCGCGCCTTGGGGCTGTCCGTCTCCCATTACCGGAGCAAGCAGGGGTCCGCCTTCCCCTGTTGAAAAATTCGAAAGCAGAAACACGGGCAGGGGGATAAATGGTTGAAGGATCCTTGAATCCCGATGCCAAACATCTCACCAACAAGGGCCGGCCCTCTTCTCGTATAAAAACTCGTAGGCTTCGGGCCGGAGATATTTGTGCATGACAAATACCTCTGGGGGTACACGAGACCCAAACAGGGGCTCGCCTCACCCTTCAAATCGGAGGTGGTAGGTTAGGGATATACCTATTCCTTATGCACAGGAGACCCGGGTAGGGATGGTCTGGAAGTGTTGGCATTTCCCTCCGTGGGGGGATGTCCGCGCGGACAGAACATTAAAACGGGTTTCGCGAAAGCGAGGTGTCGCGCGGGGATTTTCGAGACTCTGTCTCGGAGATTCAGCCGCGACACACCGTTAGACGTCCAGGGGACGGGTTCGGGGGCCTTCCCCTAGGGTAAAAACACGAAGGCCAGGCCACGTGGTAGGGGATGATGAATGATCAAGGGAGTTCAGGAACTCCCGAGATCACCCATCATACCAACAGAGGTGCGCCTTCCCCCTTGTATAAAAACTCGGAGAACGCGGGTGGGGGCATCAGCATGGATGCATCTCTTAATGGCGGTGCTGCGGCCGATGGGAGACACTGGGATTAACGACCCCAGCTAAAGGTTCTCCTATTGTTTCTATTGCGGTCCGGGCTTCTAAGTCTACGGCGCAATCGTTAAGCGTCCGTCTGGTGGGGTTGTCGGCTCACCCACTCAAAACAGCGGAGCCGGCCCCAGGAAGGAGCCATCCCCATATGCTGCTGGGGAGAGGACGGCGGCGGGGGTGGATGCCTGAGAGGGTGGACCTGTGTAGGGTCAGTGGTTGGGTTTTGGCACACCATTTTCCCCTCCGGGGTCGGGGGCTGACTCCGGGGGCCCATTTGAGGGCTTTCCGGGCTGCCCCTGATACGGGCTTTGCGAACCCGAGGTACCCGAGCACACCAGTACCGTAATCTTCGTCAGTCTTCGGGCTGGCGAAGACCGGGGAGTCCCTCCGGGGACTCGCGAGGTAGGCGGCCTCTATAAAAAGTCCGCCCGGTCGGACGGGACCGTGAGGGAGCGAGCTAGCTTAGGCTAGCTCCGTTGCCCGGCCGTCCTATGGGAAGGAAAACCCAGAGAAAAAACCGGGGGTCCGGCTGCCCTGCTTAGGAGACTGGCTAGCTTCGGCGAACCAGTCTCAAACAGCCGGTAGGGGAAGGCGACCCTGACTACAAACGCCCGGTCGGCCGGGACCGTTAAGGGATTTTGATTCTTCCACCGGCAAACAACACGGGGTGGCCTTTCCTCCATCCATTGCACGCCGGTGCTCCGGCAGGATGGGGAAACAACCTAACGACCATTGCACGTTGGTGCTCCGGCAGATCGTGGGATTGCGGGCCCACCGCGGGTCGTCCGGGCCGCTCGGAAATAATCCGAGGCCGCGGCCGGGCGACCACAGGAGGGAGGACCCATCAGGCTGCCCGGAAGTTTCCGGGTCAGGGCCGGCGGTGTCCTGCCGCCGGATATAGGGGCCGGCGGCTCGTGTATTAGCCTGTCGGTCGGCGGATGCGGTGATCGGGGGAGCATCCTGTGCCCTGTCCTCTCGCGGGCGGCGGGAGACCAGGATCGAGTTTACTCGGCCGGTTCTGTCGTCTGCGCGCGGGAGAAGTATAGTGGGGGCTTCCCCGGTTCTGGTTCATCGATCGGCGGACGGTGTACTTCCCAGGGGTCGAGGGCGGCCTCTGGGGCCCGAAGGGGCTTTGGGCGGGCGTCTCCGATACGGGTTTGGCAAACTCGGGGTACCCGAGCTCGGGCAGGCTGGTCTCGTGAGGCCAGAAAGCCCACCAGCCTAGGAAAAGGAAAACTCCGAAATTAAACCATTTTAAAACAATATGAAAATGTACACCAAGGAGAAGACGACCTTACCGTCTCAGAGTGAACGGACACCCGGGGACCGGCGAGAAGGGGGTACCGTCCCAACCTCCCTCCCGTCGTCATCCAACGATGGGCTACCCGACGAGTTGGGAGCAAGCTCGCCGGGGGAAACGGCTATCGCTGCCGCTAAGAACCAAGAGGGGACGCGCATAATTAAACCGGGCAAACCTGCTCCGGCGTGCGTCAAAGCGAGGATAGACGGGTCTCTCGGATCCGCCTCCTCACACGATGTGGGCAAGGTCTCCAAAACCGGAGACGGGACGAGTATTTCCCGCAGCTCGGTCAAAGGGAACCGATCGAAGGGCGAGAACAGAGACTTGTCCGCGCCCAATAACAGGTCGCGGTCTAATAGTAGGAAGAGGACCGCATCCCAACTCTCCAAAAATAGGAGGATGAAGGAGATGGAGGAGTTGGAGGCCCTTAGCGCTGCTCCCACACTGGAGCTCCTCGGGGTAATAATCGAGAACCTTCGGGGTATCGACCAAGCCCTGGGGGAAAACGCCAATGTTAGTGAGCCCATAAAAGAGCTCATGAACAGTGCGATGGCCACAATCTCGGCTGCCGCCCAGCATTTAGCAATGCGTATGAGTAACCCTAGGATAGGGATTGCCCGCGATGCCGAATTGGAGGCTCTCCGGAGGAAAATCACCTCTCAACAACAGGAGATCAGCAACCTGAAGGCGCTGAAGGAGGAGAACGGGAGGTTGCAGCAGCAAATAACATTGCTGCAACAACAAATGGGACTGCTGCAAGAACAAATGCAGCAGGACCCAGACAGGAGAGCGCAAACGTCTCCGGAAAGGATATGAAGGAAACGGAAGCGCTTGGCGAATCCACGGTCCGTGAGCTCGGACTCGGAGGAGCCCGAGAAAGAAATGGACAAGGACGAACCATGTGGGAGGGAGAAGATCCTCGAGGAGATAGTAGTGGAGGGCATGCCCGAAGCCAGGCGCCCCCTCTCCTCGCGGTCTCCAAAGTGCTGGACGAGGCCGTGCCGCCGGCTGCCTCCCTTGCAAAAGCGAGTCCAGGCAAGCCGGGCGACGCCGCCTCGGGCGAGGAAAAGAAAGAGAAAGGATTAAAGGAGAGGATCCTCAACTCCCTTTCTCAAAAGATCGAGGGAATGTTCGCGGAGTTGAGGAGAGCTATCCCCTCGCCGACAGTGAATGCCTCGGCGACGACAGCCCCGCTTTCAAGCGGGACGAAGGTGCCGCCAAGATCAGTGCTGGGAGGATCCACAAAGGAAAAGGAAAGGAAGAAAGAAGGAAAAAAAGCCACTCCGACGACGGTGATTTCTGCCCAGTGCTCTGAATGTCAACGTGAAGAAATTCAAGCAAGCGCGGGTAAACGGCGGGAGTAACTATGACTCTCTTAAGGGTGGGGGGCTGCCACCCTCAGTCGCTTCCTGCCCTGCGAAGTTGTAGTTGCTCGCTCGCAAGGAGGCGTAAGATCTTACAGCCTCA
>NW_020228369.1:0-288 GCF_003070985.1 Temnothorax curvispinosus
TCTATCACAGCAGTAGATTATCCATTCTGTTATTCTTCTTTCGTTATCCTCTTCTTTCGTTAAAATAGTCGGTGATCCTTTAGAACACTTCACAGGATAGATATTTTTGGATTTGCAGTAAAACGTGCTTCTCGGTACATTATACTTTTGTGTTGCCTCTCTCAACGACATGCCATTTTTTATGTCTTTCAAAGCAGCATTTATATTTTCTTGTGTATATTTCTTTTTTATTATTTTCGGCATGTTTGTGATTCTAAAAAACACAAAATATTTACTTACTTTTAGTGT
>NW_020228369.1:388-1600 GCF_003070985.1 Temnothorax curvispinosus
TAGATGTTAAACTAATATTGATAATACTATTAAATAACATTATTTATAAAAATACTTACATAATTAATCTTAATAGCATTTATTTATTCCGATTCAGTTAGTGGTACTTTCCAACTACGTGTCATCAAAGCGAGTTGTACCGGTAACTAGCACACGATCAGTTACTAGGCAGTCACGTAAATTACTGTACCAGTAACTAAATTCACAAAATTTGCCCAAAAATATTGTTTATATCAATTAGAGGCATATCAGCATATGTTTGTAATTATTCTACACCTTTCTTGACTTCAATAAAACTTTGTTTATACAATAAAAACGCGAAATAAAATAAAAATTATCTTAACAAGTAAGACGTGTTTTCTTAAGAAAATGGTAAGAACACTGTCAAAATATGCCTTTCGCCTAAATGCGTAACAAATTTATCTCTTACTGCACGTTAATTTTTATAATATTTAAAATGTCTTATTATATAGATATTCTTAAATATTTATAGATTTCGATAAAATTTTGAAACTATAATAAAAAAACCATTTGAGATTAATAACGACAAATTTTCATGTAAATGTCCGGATATAGGGTCATGTCCGGCAATCGGGACGTTTACCTTATATATTGTACAGGACATATCTAATTCTCATTATTTTTCTACGCCGGATTATTAGTTTAATTTAATAAAAACAAAACAATTCTGTCACAAAGCATGTCGTATTTTTAGAAAAAAAGTTAACGTTGACGATTTGCAAGTTTTGACAGATATCGGGTTTAGAGGTTTGTCACTGTTAGTTGCTCCGTCATATTTTTTCATTGTCTCAACTTCAATGCTAATCGCGCGACGGCCACATAACGGATGCACGTGACAAACATGCGTGTGATTTCCATGCACGAAGTCTAACGGGATTAAATCAGAAAGCGAATGGCTTCCATGTCCCCTGTCTTCTCCTCGTCATCGAGCGAGGGAGTGGTTCGTCCAGTAGCACGCACGTGTGCGTATCGCGCGCGGCCTAAGGAAAATATTTTTCGAGACATTTTAGATCGTTGAATTTTCTTCCGCTCGTAAGGGCGAAACTCCGCTTCATAAATATTTCCTCAACTGAAACTCCATCCCTAACGCTACCTTAAGAAGCGAGGGAAAACTAGGAGCAGTCGTATTCCCGGCGTTGGCGTTCGTTAAAATCACTCCCCGCGAAGAAATTGAGACTAACTCGCGGAAAT
>NW_020228369.1:1700-3486 GCF_003070985.1 Temnothorax curvispinosus
CTCCCCGCGAAGAAATTGAGACTAACTCGCGGAAATGATAAAGTTTCGCTGAGAAGCTCGGGGCGCATTTCTATCTCAAATTACAAAATAATTAAAATAGGTTTTTAAATAATTCAGCAAAAAAGGGTAAAATCCAGAAATAAGGTTTTATGTGATTAATGTATGTGCGTTCCTCAAATTTCATCTCCCGATAACTGATCTTCATTAAGACGACAAAATAATCGAATATAAATGACGTCCAGTTATTTTCGATGGTAAAAAAAAAATTGAGAGCACGAGACTCTCGGTTGGTTTCCCAATCCCGTGCAGACGCGAAACGGACGGCGAGTGATGCAGGATTCGGAGTATGAGGCCAAGGTCTGAATTGTGCGAGCGGGATACGAGCGATCCGTGTGCGGAAATGTGAGGGGCGTTTACATAATGCGGACGGGAAGAGGATCAGGAGGCAAGAAGCGTTCGCCTCACAGAATCGATTTCACGAGTCGCGAAATTTTTTATATATCCATATAAGTCAAAGTCGCGCCGCAAATGGAACTCGCGCGATTCGCGAGATAGCGAACCTTCTGACTTTCCCATGACGTATCGGGATCCTTCGGAAATCTTATTAAAATCTGTAACTACAAATCTCGCATATCTTACGCTTCCGATAAAATTATAATACAAAGATTGACGCAGTCAGATGGTGGAGTCTGGAAATCGAGCCGGATCAACGTAACGAAAAGAGATTAAAATAGAGCGAGTTTGATGGAGGTGGAATCAAAATGACATTAAGATCCTCTATATCCCGATCAAAAGAATCGTTCAAGGTTCGGTATCGCGTTACGAACGGACGCGTTGCGTAACGGGCGTCTCGGGTGTCGAGACACGGAGAGATGCAATAATGTTAATTTCAATTACAGGCCGTCGTCTTTTCCGTCATCGTGTCATCCCCGTCAATTGGCGCGAATTAGGGGAAAGCCACGTCAAAGACGGCGTAGCGCATCTGCCATTAAGGCGGCCAAAGACCCCGCGCCTCTCTCTCGCTGCAAGTGCATGTGCATCGCGCCGGGGCGATGCATCCTGTTCCCGCAGCATCCGCGAGTGCAACCAGCGTCGCCTACGATATTCCGATAATATCCAAGAAAATCTATCGCTCTTCAGAGAATCCTTCAAACGCAACAATTTTTGATCCACGCGTGTAAAAAATATTCTTAACATGGTAAAGTTAAAATGTTAATTAAATGATTTTTTAATATTAAAAATAATCTCATAACATGTTAAGATATTGACTATCTTTTCACTCGAATTTCAGACTAAAAATCAATTGTATATACGACCTAGTAGACCAACAATTTTTCCGGTTTTATGTGAGTTTTTAAAACTACCGCTCTTTATTTATGCATACCTTAGCTACTTAGTCATTCGCGATACTTGTATGTTGACGGTCGCATGAACTATTCGTTTGAAATTATTGTACATACACGCATGAATTATAGAACGATATAATGTCGTGGATATAACCCTAATAGTCACGTAGCTCCGATCCTATAGTCACAAGAAAAGAGGGAAACCTGTGCCGAGGCTCGCCGCCTTTTACCTTTCATTGTTAACCGCCATCGATTGCAATTGTTTTCGAAGGCTGGCCTTAATAATGCACCTACACAAATACGGCGGAAGTTGCAGAACTTTTCCTCGGCCGTTCGAAACTTTGGAATCGCGAACGGCGGAATCGCCTTGTGTCTAAATAATTCCCGTCGTCTTATCGTAGAAATGTTGGTTGAAAGTGTATTACGATAGCGAACTACGT
>NW_020228370.1:0-35599 GCF_003070985.1 Temnothorax curvispinosus
CATTAGCACCATCGGCAGCAAAAGCAATCATATTTAATTTGTAAGGTTCCGGTTTGCATGCAGATATTGAAGTTTGCCGTTAGACGATGTACCATGGTGGGCGGTAACTTTTTCAAGACGGTCGCTTTAAAGCCGTCAGGACCGGGTGCCGTATTGCTGGACTTCTTAGCGGCGATCGCTTCGTTGACTTCTTTGGAGGTGATGGGAGTTCTCCCTTCCTCACAATCACCTAAGTCCACTCGGGACAATTCCCAACCAGGCGGGAATAGATTGTCTAATAAACGATTTAACATTTCCGGCTCGAGGGTGGTGCTGAGCCCCGGAGTGGGTTTCCGCAGTTTGCTCAAATCCAACTTATAAGGAAGGCCCCATGGATCCTCCTTCAACGTATCAAGCAGTTCTTGCCACGCGGTGGACTTGGCATTCTGGATTTCATGCTTCAGGTTTTGGCTAGCAGCAATGTACGCGATCCTTTTGGCTTTTAGCACCTCCGGCAAGTCCTTGCTCCTGCCACGGGTCCAAGCTCTTCTCGCGGCGATAGCCGTAGTTCTCAGTTGCGTTATCTGGTCATTCCACCAGTAGGCCCTGTCTGGCCTAGATGCGCGCAGGTGAGGGACCGCCGCCTGACACGCATCGTAGATACAATTATGTATCCGTCGATCCGGACCCACCCCGATCAGGTACTCCGGGTCGCCGGGAGTTACTGCGCATCTCCACTCAATGGCCTCCTGGAAGAGTCCAATGTCCATTTTCTTAAAGTTCCATCGGCGAGGCAACGGTGGTGATGTACGCCGGGTCGATAAATCCATAATTTTAAAAGAGATATATAAATGGTCGGACATCGATTCCATGTCGCCACGGACAGACCAATCGCGGACTCTGCCGGACAAATCTGAAGAAGCCCAAGTAAGGTCTATTATTGAAGTCCCTTGGTGGCTCGAAAAGGTAGGATGGTTACCCTGATTTAAAAGTCACCAGTCAAGCTAGGACGCTAATTCCTCGAGTGCCTCACCCTTAACATTGGAAACACTCGATTCCCAGGAAAGAGCGTGGGCATTAAAGTCTCCGCAAATAATCAGCTTGTTGTTATGTGCCACACAGGAGCAGATGGTGGAGAGCTCCTCCAAGAAATCCGAATAGGTCGGGAGATCAACATTGGGAGAGATATAACACGAGAGAATGTACATTTCGCCCAGTCTTACCAAGACGGAATGTCTGCCACGGGCCTCTAATGTGGCGGGGTGTGTCGTGACCCTGTTATTGATAAAAATAGCCGCGAGATGGTCGTGGCTATGGAACCACATTTAATAGGGACTGTGCGTTCGGGCAGGTTCTGAAATTGCGCAAACGGCGGCCCCCATTTCCCTCGAATGATGAACAAGGAAGTCCTGAGCCTCCTTGTTTCCGTTGAGGTTTAATTGAAGACACAGGGTCATTTCTGTGTCGCTGCCCGACCATTAGTCATCAGGTCCCTACGTCTCCCGCGTACTGGTTCCACGCTCGCACAAACATTCAACGATCCCAGACGATGATCGCTGGGTCTCCCGGCATCTCTGCAGACAACGCAACAAGGGTCCTCCCTACAAGCACCGATTTGGTGGCCGCGCTCACCACACCTGAAACAGGCGCCAGTCCGGTCCTCAGGAAAGCTGCACGTAGTACGGACATGTCCGAAACGCCAACATTTAAAGCATTGGACGGGTCTGGTTTCAAGCAGCTCGACCCGAGCAATGGTCCATCCTATCTTGAATTTATTTGAGGCCGAGATTTTAATTGCCGCGGATAAAGGGCATTTAACCCATACCGAGTTAAGCCCGTTGTTCATCTTGCGTATACTTCCAATTTTTATGAGGTACTCATCGCAGTCACCAACTACTGATATTTCATTCAGAATCTCAGTCGGAGAGATAGAGTCGTCGAAGTTCCAAATTCGTAACTCGCCCATTGTAGTTGGGCGAGTAATACGTATGGTGTTGCTGTCTAAAACCTCTTTTAGTTTTCTTACGAGTGTGTCGGCCTTGGAGACACCATCCGCGCCAGGAATCTCAATGATAACCCCGCCGTTGATGCCGCGCCTGATTTTTGATGTTTCGATGCCGAGAGTGTCCAAGTTTATATTCTCCCGCGCCTTCTTTAATATATCAGCATAGCTGATATCCTCTTTTAAACTGGTGATCGAGACCGCAGCAGTTTTTGGGGGTCTGCGCGGGCGGACACTCGAGCGAGAACCACCACCGACGACCCCTCGTCGAGGTCCGTCGCTCCGAACAGTCGATACGTTTCGTTCAACATCTGCGATAGGCAATGCAGAGATCTGCGGGCCAAAGGCCTCCCCGTCAGAGATACCAGAAGTTTCGGTGGTGTCATTTCTGAAGGAGGTTTTTTTGTTCCTCTTCTTCTTGAGATTGCTCGAAGGTTCTTCTGATTTTCCACCAAACTTGGAGCGCAGTTCTTCCATGTTAACAACTAATTGCGCAATCTGCCTATTCATGCGTTCTAGCATATAAGTAGGACCGGTATCTTCCTCTGAGTGCACTGTGCGAGTTGGAGTGTGCACAGAAAGAGTCCCCATATCGGATTTTTTATTCTTCATGAGAGAAGTCCTCTTCTTAATTAGAGTAGGGACCTCTGCCACATCCGTTTCGGATCCGGAGACACTTGTGGGGTGTTTCCGGATTTTAACAACCTTATCCCGCAGTATCTCGCAGGAAGTAACACTGGGCTTTCTTTGTGGAAGAGGAGGATAGTCCTCCAAGCGCTTTACTGCGTCCCCAATATCAGATTTGTGAGTATCAGCTCCCAGAGCAGGACTGTTCTCAAGAAATACTTTTGAGGAGGATCCTATGCGATTTGGAGCATCCCTCATGCTTCTGATCTCCTCGCGGAGCATTTCGACATCCCTGCGAAGATCTTCGTTCTCCTTTCGAAGCATAGCGTGCTCCTTCTTTTGAAGTTTTTGTTCGCACGTAATCTTGCGCAGTTGAGTCGTAAGATTCTTATTTTGCAGCTCTAAGTCTGCAATATCGCCAGTAGCGTTTAGTCGTTCACGATAAATGTCGATTATCTCCGAAATATTCGCTATACCGTCTCTAAGATAGCCAGAGAAATTGCCCTTGATGTTTTTACTACTGGTACGGATGGTTTCCATTTTTCCTAAGCATTCGGTGGCGCACTTCGTCAATTGCTCGGTGTTGTAAGTACGCAAGTTAGTAGCAGTCACCGGGTGAATGGTCAATCTGTGTTTTGCTGGTGTCGAAACTGGAATATACACTTCGTTCTCCGAAGTAGTATATCTTCTTTTAATAGGTTTCGTAGTGTTGTCCGGAGAGTTCGGCGAGAAGCGTTCCTTCCTCTTCTCCCTACTAGGAGTAGGTGGAGGAGGTGCATCCTCGTCGTCGTCGTCCTCTATCATTATAATGTCTCCAATTGTACGTTTGTCTTGGTGTGTTGACTCCTCAGAGTCAGACACCCCAGAAGGGTCAAACGTAGGGTCAACCTTCGCATCATCAGTAGGAATTTGTGGATCTTCATCGAAAGGTGATTTCCTGTCGATATCTGCGATGATTCTCCTTGCAAGATCCACACCTCGGTCGCAGATATCCTCCATATTCACCTCCTTGGTAACCTTTTTACCATCGGCATCGGTGAACAGTGCTGGAGGAGTTACTGCATCTGTCCAGTCAGGACGCAGTGCTATTTCTATATTCTTTTTATTTAGCCCATCGCAGGATTCTGAACTTGGCTTTTTAGGGCCAAGCCCATCGACACGGGGGTCGCTGGGACTGCACTCCCCCTGCGCCGGCCTCTGGGTATCCGAAGTCCCTATGAGGCGGTAAGTTTTTTCTCCTTATTCCTTATACTATCCATGAATTGTTTGATTATTTCAGGGGGGTTCTCCCCTTAGGACAATTAAAATTCGGGTGTACCCCGCCCATGGTGCACCCTAGGACCGCTCATCAAAGAGTTCGCAGTGTCCAACTGCGAATTCTGCAGCCAGGTCTAAGACTGCGATAGTTGATAATCCCGCGCAGAAGTGAGCAGTACGTGGGAATTAAATTTAAAGAATAATCAAAGATATATTCACTAAAAGACTCCGAAGAGTCTACCCTCCGTAATGATGACTGAAAATTCAGTCTTTTCACATGTATATAATATTATTTAAGCTGATATAATCGCATGTAATCCAATTTAATATAATTGAAACTAAAACTAATTGCCTGGTATAAATATATATTTCTATATTTTGTTTTGTTTTATTTTATTGTATTTTATTTTATTTTGTTCTATTTTATTTAGTTTTGTTTGTTTTTCATTATTTTAATTATAATTAAGGTACCAGGCAATGTACAGAAATACTAACTATAAAATATAAATCAATCAAAAGATCAAGAATTACATGAGCCTTAACAATGCTATTGTAAATCATGTATCATAGAAACAAAAGTTATTTCGAAAAGTTAGCATACATGTGAAGCCGCCTTAAGGTGACGAAAATCCCTAGACATGTAGCAGTGAGTTTCGCATCATGTGCTTCTCAAAACTCAGTCCAAAGCAGTATGCGCGCGCGTAAAGGCCTTCACACACGAATCGACGGAAGACGTAAGACGTAAATCGTAAGGAAATCCACCAATCAGAGTCGACTATTCCCCTCTTCTTCCCTCTTGACTCGATCGACTCTGATTGGTGGATTTC
This sequence comes from Temnothorax curvispinosus, assembly GCF_003070985.1. NCBI lineage: Eukaryota > Metazoa > Arthropoda > Insecta > Hymenoptera > Formicidae > Temnothorax > Temnothorax curvispinosus. The sequence goes on from NW_020228370.1 coordinate 4,693, forward strand.
CTTACGATTTACGTCTTACGTCTTCCGTCGATTCGTGTGTGAAGGCCTTAATATTCTAACCTACCTGTCAATAAACAATGTTTGTTGTAACATATTCAGTTTAATAGTCTGTAAATGAACATTAAATAAAAGTCGGTGGGTGAACATAGTATAAGCAAAATAATGTATATATAATGTAGTAGCGCATATTATGGACATAAACATTAAGACAAAGAAGTCCAGATATATTGTAATAAATCATATCAGTGATAAATAAATAACAAAAAGAAAAGAGAAAGGTTTGGCGTATATGTATTTATTTCTTCTCTCCATTCAGGTGTCCTAGAACAAATGGTTAAACGAGAAGAAATGTATCTCAACGTGTATTCTGTGAGGTTATGTGGTCTCATATTTGTATATTTATTATTTTATTATTTTAGTGTCAGTAATTATTGTTATACTAATCACACGTTGAGAATACATTGCTGTGGACCTCTTTGTATCTGCACAAAAATGTGGAACGCTTCACGATTTTGCGTGTCATCCTTGCGCAGGGGCCATGCTAATCTTCTCTGTATCGTTCCAATTTTAGTATATGTACTGCCGAAGCAAGTACAACCTAACTTAACCTTTTTTTTTTTGTTTCGTGGAAGAGGAAAAAATGCCTCAAGCATTCTACCGGGGGCCGTCCCCCGGGATATGTGGAGCTTGCACCCACTAAAAAACCTCTCCCAAACACATAGCACGCTGGACAACAGTTGCAACACGCGGGGGACTCGAGGTATTACATCACGTGCCACAACAGTCCTCACGCAGAGGCGACAGAAATACGTAAACCGGAGACGCGATCACACGGAGGATCAAACAGGGACGCCGCGGAACCCGCCGGGATGACTCACTAGTCGAAAATTTGACACAAGTGCCAACGTTCGACCGCCTCGAAGGCCCTCATGATAGTGACCGCGGGCAGTCATATCATTGAGGGACGCTCTTCATTGGCTGCGTGGTCATTCCATAGGGAATCACGGACGTCCCAAGGAAGAACGCACAGGGCCATAGGACATGCACGTACCAGACGAACAGGAACCCCTCTACCCGGAAAGAGGTTCCACACAAATCAAAACCACGAGCAAAGCTCGTTAACATTGAGGGTTAAACATATACCCACCACCGGGAAAAACAGTCGGACTCAAAGTCCGCATCACGGGCCGCTTTAGCGGCTGTATTAACGATCACGCCCGTCCCACCCCTAGGCCCCCCGGAAGGGGGGAGAAGGGGAGGGAAGGGCGTGAAAAGAGAAAGATCCCGAGAACCCCGCCGCAGGCCGAGGAAACCCAGAAGGACGACCACCCGCACCCCGCAGCCACAACGGAGCCTCCGGCAAGCCCACTGCGGAGCAGTGGGGCCGGAGCCCCGCAAGCACAGCGGTGAGCGGCGAGACCACGGGCGACCGACCCCCAGGGAGCCCCCGACCGCTCGCAGCGGAGCCCCCAGGAGAAAGAATTAAAATATATAAGACGCAATAAATAGATATAAATCTAAATCTAATTTTCTATTACGGGGCCATCCAGCCGCCCAAAAGGAAACCCGCACGCCGACCGCCCCCAACCAACCGCCCCCCAGGGATCCGGGAACGTCGCCGAAGCGACGCACCGGACCCCAGGAGGAGAAGAGCCAGAACCGGCCCGCGCCCGGGCAACCCAGGAACGGCAGGAAGACCCCGTCCGCACGCAAAATAAAACGCATCAAGAAAAAACCGCACGCAATACATAACGCCGCAATAACATCGCAGAAAACGCAATTATCCCGGATCAAGGATCATTTGCTGTTGTCTCCTACGCTCATCCTCTTCCTTGCGTTGAAGAACGCGCTCAGCAAAAACCGAAAACGCGTTCCAGCGTTCTTTGGAGTTGCAAATCCTAGCAACAATATTCCCCAGGGAGAGGTTCTGACCAATTGCAGCAGCAAGTTCACCACGTTCCAGGGCCCAGAAGTGACACACCTCGAGGGTGTGCTCTGGGGTATCTTTTTCCGCGTTACAATATCGGCATATTGGAGTATCCTCTTTACCAATCTTATACAGGTAAGTGCCGAAACACCCATGGCCTGTTAAAAGCTGAGTTAGTCTATAAGTGAGGAAGCCAGAACTACGATCTAACCAGTCCTCGAAACTGGGGCCAATTGCCTCTCTCGTTCTTCTTCCCGGAAGATTTGCACGCGTGACGTGGGTACGCCATTGCTCTCGTAGTGCGTCCCATTCCTCCAAACGTACAGCGGCAGCCGATACCTCGTTATAATTGCCATTCTCCTTTATTCTACGATGTCGGGAATATGTCCGTCTTAGGAATTCCGCATAGAGGTGTAGAGGCGGAACACGAGCCAGAAGAGTAGCCGCCTCGTACGAAACGGTACGGTACGCCATAATGGTTCTTAGCGCAGAGAGTCGGAGCGCGCGGCGCATCTGTCTCTGCTTATTTTCGGAGGCCATAAATTCCTTGCTCTAAATGGGGGCGGCATAGAGTGCAATGGAGGTTGCCACAGAGTAATATAGTCGGCGCTTGTTCTCAATAGGCCCTCTCAAGTTTGGAAGAATTGCGCACAAGGCACGATTTACCTTGGATATCTTTGCAGCGACATAGTTGACGTGGGTGTTGAATGCCCATTTCTTATCAATGTAAACACCAAGGTACTTCATATTACTAGATATCTTGATGTTTTGTCCCTCATAAACGAAGTTCGAGTTTCGGGGACAGTGCCCAAAGAATACGGCCTCCGTCTTAGGCCAGGACACCGATAGGCCGAGGTCTCGGATGTTGATCATCAGCCTATCCAAGCATTCAGACGCGAGAGCGCAAGCCGAATCGAAATCGTCCTCAGCGACGAGGAGTAATGTGTCATCGGCATAACACACCACATGGGAATCGCCGGGAAGCAGAGTGCGCAGCACCTGGTCAAAGCCCAAATTCCAAAGTGGAGGACCCAGCACCGATTCCTGCGGGACCCCTCTGTTGACACGCCTAGTGCGACGGGTGCCGTCAGACGAGACATATCTGATTACTCTGTTTCTTAGATAATCTTCTACAATGCGTCTCAAGTACCGCGGAACACACTTGTTCCTTAGGGCAGCTCTGATTCTGGAATGTTTAATAGAGTTGAACGCATTCTTGATGTCCAGAGAAACAGCCAGCACCACTCTGCCGTTCGCACGGGCCTCAGTAGTTATGTTCTTAACCAGGAAGAGAGCGTCAGTCGTCGAACGCATCTTACGAAACCCGAATTGATTCGCTGAAAGATCGTATCTAGGATTTTGGTCAAGATAAGTGGCCAAACGGTTGGCAATGATACGCTCAAAGACCTTCCCGGTTTCATTAAGGAGGCAAATCGGTCTTGCCTTAGGCACCTCGCCGCGTGGTGGAATATCTCCTTTGGGGATCAGGACGAGATCCGCTAGCTTCCATTTGGATGGAAAGACCCCAGTCTGCATACAAATGTTGAAATTAGCCGTCAGTCGATGCACCATAGTGGGCGGTAACTTTTTCAGGACGGTCGCTTTGAAGCCGTCAGGACCGGGTGCCGTGTTGCTAGACTTCTTGGCCGCTATCGCCTCTTCGACTTCATCTGAGGTGATGAGAATTCTCCCCTCCTCACAATCACCCAGATCCACTCGGGACAGTTCCCGACCAGGCGGGAACAAGTCGTCCAATAAGCGATTCAACACTTCTGGCTCGAGGGTGGTGCTGAGCCCCGGAGTAGGTTTTCTAAGTTTGCCCAAAACTAACTTATAGGGAAGGCCCCACAGATCCTCCTTCAGCGTATCGATCAGTTCTTGCCACGCGGCGGACTTGGCGTTCTGTATTTCGTGCTTCAGATTTTGAGTAGCAGCAGTGTACGCGATTCTTTTAGCTTCCAGTACTTCCGGCAAATCCCTACTCCTGCCACGAGTCCAAGCTCTCGCAGCGATAGCCGCAGTTCTTAATTGCGCTATCTGGTCATTCCACCAGTAGGCCCTGTCTGACCTAGCAGCGCGCAGGCGAGGGACCGCCGCCTGACACGCATCATAAATGCAGTTATGTATCCATCGGTCTGGACCCACCCCGATCAGGTATTCTGGATCACCAGGAGTCACCGCGCATCTCCACTCAATGGCTTCCTGGAAGAGTCCAATGTCCATTTTCCTGAAATTCCATCGGCGGGGCAATAGTGGTGATGTACGCCGGGTCGATGAATCCATAATTTCGAAAGAAATGTAAAAATGGTCAGACATGGACTCCATATCGCCACGGACCGACCAATCACGGATTCTGCCGGATAGATCAGAGGAAGTCCAGGTAAGATTTACTATCGATGTCCCCTGGTGGCTCGAAAAAGTAGGGTGGTTTCCGTGGTTTACCAGTCTCCAATCAAGCTGTGATGCCAATTCTTCAAGTGCCTCGCCCCTAACATTAGAGGTACTCGATCCCAAGGAGAGAGCGTGGGCATTAAAATCTCCGCAGATGATCAACTTATTATTGTGTGTTACACAGGAGCAAATGGTGGAAAGCTCCTCCAAGAAATCTGAGAATGTCGGGAGATCAACGTTGGGAGAGATGTAACATGAGAGAATATAAATCTCTCCCAATCTAACCAGTACACAATGTCTGCCACGGGCCTCTAATGTAGCAGGGTGTGTTGTGACCCTGTTATTAATAAAAATGGCCGCGAGATGGTCGTGGCTGTGAAACCACAGTTGATATGGGCTGTGCGTTCGGGCAGGTTCAGAAATCGCGCAAACGGCAGCTCCCATTTCCCTTGAGTGATGAACAAGGAGGTCCTGAGCCTCCTTGTTACCGTTAAGATTTAGTTGGAGACACAAAGTCATCTCTGCGTCGCTGCCCGACCATTAATCATAGGGTCCCTACGTTTCCCACGTGTAGGTTCAACGCTCGCGCAAACATTAAGCGATCCCAATCGATGATCGCTGGATCTTCCGGCATCTCTACAGACGACGCAACAGGGGTCTTCTCTGCAAGCACCGATCTGGTGACCGCGCTTACCACACCTGAAGCAGGCGCCAGTCCGGTCCTCAGGGAAACTGCATGTAGTGCGGACATGTCCGAAACGCCAACATTTATAACATTGGACGGGTCTTGTCTCAAGTAGTTCGACCCGAGCAATGGTCCAACCTATCTTAAGCTTATTCGTGGCTGAGATTTTAATCGCCGCGGATAGGGGGCATTTGACCCATACAGAATTAAGCCCGTTATTCATTTTACGTATACCACCGATTTTAACTAGGTATTCATCGCAATCTCCGACTACTGAAATTTCATTAAGAATCTCAGTCGGGGAGATAGAATCATCGAAATTCCAGATACGTAGCTCGCCCATTGTAGTTGGGCGAGTAATACGTATGTTATTGTTGTCCAAGACCTCTTTAAGCTTTCCTACTAGCGTATCGGCCTTGGAGGTACCATCCGCGCCGGGAATCTCAATAATAACTCCGCCGTTGATACCGCGTCTAATCTTCAAAGTCTCAATGCCGAGAGTGTCCAGGTTTATACTCTCCCGCGCCTTCTTCAAAATATCAGCGTAGCTGACGTCCTCTTTTAGGCTGGTAATCGAGACAGCAGCAGTCTTTGGTAGTCTGCGCGGGCGGATAACCAAACGAGAGCCACCACCGACGACCCCTCGTCGAGATCCATCGTTCCGGACAGTCGCCTCGTTTCGTACGACATCTACGGTAGGCGGTGCAGAGAGCTGCGGGCCTAAAGCCTCCCCGTCGGAGATACCAGAGGTCTCAGTGGTATCGTTCTTGAAGGATGTTCTTTTAATCCTTTTCTTTTTGTAGTTACTCGAGAATTCTTCTGGTTTTGAACCAAATTTAGAGCGCAGTTCTTCCATATTAGTAACTAGTTGCGCAATCTGTCTATTCATGCATTCGAGCATGTAGTTAGGACCATATGTCTTCCTCCATATGCAAAATGCGAGTAGGAGTCTGCGCGGAAGGAGTCTCTCTATCAGATTTTTTGTTCTTTCCAGGAGGAGATCTCTTACTCGAGGTAGGAACTACAATCATATCAGTCTCGGATCCGGAGGCACTTGTAGGGTGTTTCCGGATTTTAATAGTTTTGTCCCGCAGTATTTCAGAGGAAATAACCTTGGGTTTCCTCTGAGGGAGAGGAGGATAGTCTTCCGGGCGCTTTGCTGCCTTCCTAATATCAGTTTTGCGAATATCGGCTCCCTGAGCAAGACTGTTCTCAGAAGGTGCTTTTGAGAAAGATCCTGTGTGATTTGTAGCATCCCTCATACTTCTAATCTCCTCGCGGAGCATCTCGACGTCCCTACGAAGGTCTTCATTCTCCTTACGAAGTATAGAGTGCTCCTTCTTTTGTAGCTCCTGCTCGCGCGTTATCTTGCGCAGTTGAGTCGTGAGGTTTTTGTTTTGAAGTTCCAGATCCGCAATGTCGCCAGTAGCGCCAAGCCGTTCGCGATAAATGTTTATTATCTCGGAGATATTTGCTATGCCATCTCTGAGATAGCCAGAAAAGTTGCCTTTAATGTTCTTGCTGCTCGTACGAATAGTTTCCATTTTTTCTAGGCAATCGGAGGCGCACTTCGTCAATTGCTCAGTATTAAAGGTACGTAAGTTGTTGGCAGACACCGGGTGAATAGTCAGTTTATGTTTCGCCGGTGTCAAAACAGGAGTGTACACTTCGTTCTCCGAAGTCGTGTATCTTCTTTTGAAAGGTTTCGTCGTGTTATCCGGGGAGTTCGACGAGAAACGTTCCTTCCTCTTTTCCCTATTAGAGGCAGGTAGAGGAGGTGCATCCTCGTCGTCGTCGTCGTCCTCTATCATTATAACATCTCCGACTGCACGTTCATCCTGGTGTGTCGACTCCTCAGAGTCAGACACCCCAGGAGGGACGAACGTAGGATCATCCTTCACATCATCAGGAATTTGTGGATCTTCGGGTGACTTCCTATCAACATCCGCGATGATTTTCCTCGCGAGGTCCACTCCTCGATCGTAGTCATCCTCCATATCCACCTCCTTGGTAGTCTCTTTATCAGTTACTGCGCCTGTCCAATCAGGACGCAGTGCTATTTCTGTGTTTTCATTTAGCCCATCGCAGGATTCTGGACTTGGCTTTTTAGGGCCAAGCCCATCGACACGGGGGTCGCTGGGACCGCACTCCTCCCGTGCCGGCCTCTGGGTATCCGAAGTCCCTGAGGCGGTAAGTTTTTTCTCCTTATTCTTACTTTTCATGGTTTGTTTCATTATTTCAGGGGTGTTCTCCCCTTAGGACATTTTAAATTTGGGTGCACCCCGCCCATGGTGCATCCTAGGACCGCTCGTCGAAGAGTTCACAGTGTCCAACTGCGAGTCTTGCAGTTAGGTGTAGGACTGCCAAAGTTAATAATCCCACGCAGAAGTGAGCAATACGTGGGGATTAAAGAATAATCCAAGATTCATTCAATAAGAGACTCTAAAGAGTCAACCTTCCGTAATGACGACTGATGTTCAGTCGTTTCATATGTGTATAATGTTGTTTAAGCAGATATATTCGCATAAAGTCCAATTTAGTATAATTGAAATTAAGATTAATTGCCTGGTATAAATATAAATACAAATGTACGTTTTATTTATTTTATTTTTGTTTATTTTATTTTATTGATATATTTTATTTAGTTTTATTTGTTTTTATTGTTTAATTATAATTAAAGTACCAGGCAATGTACAGAATACTATCTATAAAATATAAATCGAAAGATCAAGAAACACATGAGCCCATCAATGCTATTTCGAATCTCGTATCATGGAAACAAAAATTAGCGTACATGTAAATCCGCCTTAAGGTGACAAAAGTCCCTAGACATGTAGCAGTGAGGGTGCCATTACATGGAGCGCGGAAACGCGGAAACGCGGAAGCGCGGAAGACAAAATTTACTAGATTTCCGTCGATCTGTTCCGTTCATTTGGTTGCCTTGTATTACATGGAGCACAATTTGCGCGGAAAAGCGGAATAGGAAGTTATAAAATAAGAATGTTTAACGGTATTTATTGATTAAAATGCTTGTATTCAATAAATAAACTGAAAAGATAAGCATACTAATACAAATTGCAATGAATTAAGTCAACACACATTTAATAAAGGAATATAAATGTCCAGTTATTACCAGATTGTTCCGCTTTTCCGCGCAGATTGTGCTCCATGTAATATAAGGAGAAATAAACTTGCGGAACGAGCGCATCAAATATTCGTTCTTTTTCTCTGTACCTTTGCACTCAGATACCTCAGGTAGGTTATGTATTTTTACAATATGTTTATAATATATAATATATTTATAATATATTTAGAATATCGTAGACATTTCTCCGTAAAGTTGGAAAAGTGATTTAATTGGTATAAACTATTCGGTAGAACAAGCGCATAAGTGCCCTTCCGCGAGTCGGGCACGATCACCGGATGCGGCACGTAGATGATCGAGTAGAGCTGCTCGTTGATCCTCACGTCGTCTCGCATCTTCCTGCCCAGCAGCTTCCAGATGTGATTGAGATCGGAGCCGAACTTCCGCAGCTCGTCGTCCTCGATGTTCTGCAGGAACTTGGGAGTGGCCGTCCAGTCAGCCGGGTCCCAGTCCTCGAACTCGTGGCCGGGCATCTCGAACGTGTCGTTGACGAACTTCTCCACCTGGTGCTTGTTCGGCGCGTAGTTCATGCTTTTAGCCGTGAAGCTCCTGGTACAGGCTAGTGGCACGTGTGAAAGACTCGACGTGTGAAGTGTCGACTCCAGTTCCGTGGGAAGATTCTGCGGCAGGCAGGACACGCAGCTCTGCTGCACCTCGTTGCTGGCCCTCCTCAACGTCCAGTCTCTGACGTAGACTGCGGTCGTCGCGATCTACCGACGCCGGTCTTGGAATAATTCGAGTAGTTCTGACCGGGACACTTCTGTATCGCGTTGGTGTGACTCCTGCCAACTTGCGACGAGCTTTCTTTGGATGAGCACTTGGCCGGGGTCTTGGTACAAGCGGATGCGCAGGTCGTCATCGTTTCGTCTGTCCTGCAGGGCTAGGTGGCTCGATCACGACAAAAGTGGTGTCCGTCAAGTATATCATGGATCCAAATATCATGTTAATGATTATTATGAAGTTTCTTATTCAAGCAAGAGATGAACCAATGAGACATGCAGAAATAACAATGAAAAAAGTTACTGCAATGTATTATTTGTACTTGCGTTACAAGAAATTGGAAGAGCAAAAGAATCGAAGAATATGGGTACGACCTATTTTTACCGAAGAAAGAAGACTTGCACAAGGTGACAGCAACAATTTACTTGTGGAGATGCAATTGACAGATCCCGAAAAATATTTTAACTATCTCAGAATGTCATCAACAATTTTCAACGAGTTACTCAAGATTGTTGGACCATTGATCGAAAAACAAACAGCAGTTCGAAAACCAATACCGGCTAGGACGAGATTAGAGGTGACTATACGTTGGTTGGCATCAGGTGACAGCATGATGTCGCTATCATATGCTTATCGCATTGCCCAATGCACACTATCACATATTATTCCGGAAACGTGTGAAGCAATTTGGCTCTCTCTACAGAAGAAGGTTATGGTTGATCCAACTGAAGAAAATTGGAGTAGGATTGCAGAAGATTTCGAACTGATATGCCAATTTCCACACTGCATAGGCGCTATCGATGGAAAGCATGTCGAAATTCAGGTATGTATATTATGAATTTATTTACAATAATTCAGGTTCAAAATATTACACATTAATAATGCAATGACATATGTGAAATGAGAAATATATATATCACAATAATGGTTCTCAATTTGCAGGCACCGCCTCGTAGTGGCTCATGCTACTACAACTATAAAGGAAGGCACAGCATAAACTTGCTCGCAGTAAGTGATGCCAAGAACCGTTTTATTATTGTGGATATTGGAGCTGAGGGAAGGCAAAGCGACGGAGGTGTTTTCGAAAACAGCGGATTACCACATCTACTAGAAACGAATGCTCTCCATATTCCTCTACCTACACATCTAAATCATATGGATTCGGATTTTCCGTACGTTTTATTGGGAGATGAGGCCTTTCCTCTGAGATCATATATGATGCGACCGTACCCTCGCAGTAGACAGCTGAATATCAACAGAAAAATTTTTAACTATCGCCTGAGTCGAGCAAGGAGAACAGTAGAATGTGCTTTCGGACTTTTGGTTGCAAGATGGAGAATATATCGTCGACCTCTTGTTGCATGCACACGTACTGCTGTAAAAGCTGTACAAGCAACGGTTGTCTTACATAATTTTATTATTAATAATGAATTAAATCTACCATTTACAGCAAGACGGTATTCTAATATGCGAGAAGAAGAACACAATCTCCTAATTACAAGTACCGGACTTACAGCTGTAAGTCATAGAAATGTTTCGCAAAAGTCTACAGCATTGAAAATTCGAGATAACTTTGCTTATTATTTCGAACATATAAATCCTCTACCATGGCAGTTGGACAAAGTTTTAACTAACAACTTTTAAAACATAGTTTCTCCATTTAATGCATTGTATTCGTAAATAAAATATTTTGTGAATATATAATTCGAAAGTTTTTTGCCACACAATATTCGTATGTAGCCTGTTTTGACGATCTATATTTCTATAGTTTAATAATTTGTACAATGTAATGAATCGAATAAAAAAATATTTTATTTTATATATATATATCATGAAATAAAAAAATATATCAAGAAAGTAATATTTTTATTAGGGATTCTCTCGCTCCGTAAGTTCCATATCCTCCTCTTGGATAGCAATATCCATCATTCTTCTTTGCAGATTTCTGCGTCGTAAGTAGGGTAGTCGGCGTAAAATGTCACCAAGCTGATCTAAATAGCTGTCCACTACATCACGTTTCTTCTGTGACGCTTCATCAATTATATTGAGAAATTTAGTTTCCATATCAGCTTGCCTTTGTGCAATCTTTGCTTCTGTAAATAATAATATATGCCTAATTAATAATCTGTACTTAATAATGCATGATGAGTATTTAAAATACATGAAACCAAAAGACAATTGCCGCATACTTTTCTTTCTCGCCTCTGACGGTGAACATGATCTTCGTGATGATGCGTTTGATGTACTTGCAACGTCCATCGTGGAATCATCACAAGTGAAGTGGTCTGCAGCCATGTCATTCCTTTGCATATCATTGTCATCAAGATGGGATGAATTCACTTCCAAAAGGGGCTGGATGGAGCTGACAGTCCTGGAAACAAAATAATTTTACAAATTATGACATTCAATTGCACGCAATTTGAATGTTTGTAAAATCTCAGTTGAAAGATAATATAAATACTTACGGTGCTGTCTGTAGAGTATCGTCGAGAAATTTCATTTCTTCGTAATGAGCAAAAGAACTACGTAATGGATGGCCAGATTCCGCCCCAGAACCACTTCGCACGTATCCACGCATTTTCTTTCTAGCCTTTGTATACTGATCTCGAAGGTTTTTCCATTTCTGTTTTGCTTCTTCCATAGATAGAGATCCTATGATATTGTACAGAGAATCGTAAATTATTTACTTTATCATGCAAATAATATAATTCATATAAATAATTAAAGAATGATCTCACCATCAAATATGTTTACAATTTCTTGCCAAAGATTGTCTTTTATTAATTTTGTCCTATCTTTCAATGGAATAGAATGGTCCCACAAAGGCCTTCGGGTACGAACTAATTCAATCAGCAACTCATCTTGTGTGAGTGCAGACTGTACATCTCTTTCTTTCGTATGCGGTATATTTTCAGTTTCATGTCTTTTTCCTTTAAAATAAATAAAAATAATAATGACTTAAATTACCATAAAATGACTCAATTATCTGTTCTAGTGGATCAATAATTAATTTTTTACAACATTTCAATGCTTGTGTGTACTTAATAAGTTGTTTAACACTATCTCATATGTAAAATATACATTGTCAAAACCAAAATTTATTAATGTGTAATAATAATTATTTATAATAGCATTCACCATTTTGTAAAGTTATTATGTCCCTCAAGGAAGAACTTTATATGTAATATATATATATATATATATATATATATATATTACAATTATCTTCCATTATAATACGGTAAATTAAACTAAAACGTTATTTAACATACTTATAGTGGCCACGGCATTTTCGTCAACATTTATGGCCTCAGTATTTTCATCATATGCACTAAAACAATGATGGTCTAAAATTGTTCCACATGATCCACGTAAAATGAAACCGCAGTATCCACACTTTATAGCCTGCAAACATATACAAGTGTTTAATTATCTTTATATCACATAAAGTGAGGTTATGACTTCATTCAGTAGGTATTAATATTAATTTTTTTAAAATTTGATTTAAGCGTTATGTCAATTTATTATTAATTTACAAATACTATAATATACTTAATACTCGATACTCAAATACTTACTGGGCCGTTCATTATAATAAACGTTTTACACTTCTTTATATATCTGTTTGCACTTCTTGGCACACACACACACGAAACAGTCAAAACACGCATAAATTCCGCTGTTCCGCTCAAATGAGATAGAAAGAAGCGACGGAAACGCGGAATCTAGTTACTTTCTTTCCGCGTTTCCGCGTTTCCGCGTTTCCGCGCTCCATGTAATGGCACCCTGAGTTTCGCATCATGAGCTTCTCAAAACTCATGCCCAAACCTTGAAGCCGTGCACGAAGACGGTGCGCGGCCAGCTACTCGCACAGCCTAGGGTGGTCATCACCCGGCTGACGCCGGAGGAGGTAAGCCGAGCGGAACGACGAGCAGCGCCGCAGCCGCGGCCAGTCGCCGAGGGGAGCCGGCGAAGCACGCCATCGCCGGTGCTGAGCCGTCGGATTGTTGGACAATCCGCGATATTGGCGGGAGACGCGTGCCTATGGGGCTCTCCCGCCGAGCTAGAGGCAATCAGGCGCGCTGCCGAGGCTTTCGACAGCGCGTACCGTGTCGAATTGTCTCGTGTCACGGTGACCGACACGGTCACGATCACCGCATTGCCGACGCAGCAGATGTGGGAGCAGCCGGGAGAGGAGGCGGAAGACTTGGGCAGCCCACCTAGCGGGGAAGGCGAGTCGCAGGACGAGGGGGACAACCCCGTATAGAAATTTTAAGAGATTGAGACGCTCCGAGGACGGGATTGTAAATAGATCTTTCCTTTTATAATAAAGTTATGTAGTCTATCCGTCCGGCGTGAAGATATGCGACAGCGGTCGCTGGGCAGCGGCCCACGTAGCACATAAGTTTTCTTTTCTAGCGATCCACAAACAGTTTGTTTTCTTTTCTCGGCACCGAGTGCCAGGCCCGACCAGGAAGCAGTTTTTATTTTCATTTAATAGGTACGTGGATCGTAAGGAGCACCGGCACGATGATTGGTCGAGCCACACACAATCTTCATCGCGGGAACGCGGGATTAAGACAGCGCGCACGTCAGGCGAACGAGAGTCGAGATGCCGACTCCTGACATCCTCACAAGAGGATTATCCAGAAATTAGCGCGATCCGACCGCGCAAACGTGGGGTTTGCCGGACACCCGGCGAAACACATGAAGGAGGCGCCGGAGCGCTAAATGGCATGAACTGCCGCCAGAGGGAGGCTTTACCGACCTCTGGAGACTATCGCGAAAACGATCCGATCGCGCGAACCCCAAGTTTGCCGGACACGTCACCGAATGACGAACGCGGCGACGCAGCGCCAAAAGGCTTAACATGCCGCCAGAGGAAGGCTTCACCGACCTCTGGAGACTATCGCGAACGCGATCCACCCGCGCAAACACCTGGTTTGCCGGACAAGGGGTAAAATGGCAAGCGAAGTGTCGTAGCGTCGCGGCATGAAATATGCATGTTCAGGGGTACGAACAGACCCTAGAGACCGAACGCGAACGCGATCTGACCGTGCAAACACCCGGTTTGCCGGACAGACTTAATATCGTGAACCGAGCGTCGGAGCGAACGAAGAGTCGATATGCTTACTAGAGGAACGTAGATAAGACATACGAGTCCAGCGCGAGCGAGATCTGACCGCGCAAACATCCGGTTTGCCGGACAGATCCGATATCTTGAACGGAGCGTCGGATCGGCGTGAAATTAAATATGCGTACTCGGGGGAGGTCGAGAAGACATCCGGATCAATCGCGATTGCGGTCTGACCGCGCAAACACCCGGTTTGCCGGACAGATGATAAAAACTAGGATTGCGTCACCAGGGACACCTGGTACACCCGAATATCGAAACGCGATCAAAATCCGACCATCCTAACGGGGAGTTGTCCGGACAGTCCGGACAACTAGTAGTTTCGGACGTCGGCTACAGGAAGTAGGGCCGGAATACGATCGATCAGGGCCTAAAGAGTGGGCATCTGGGTCGCCGCCATTGGCGGACGTTTTAAACGCGATCCAGACGTCTTCTCCAGGAAGTTGACGCGGAAGCATGATCTAGGATCTCCGAGAGACCTTGCGCACCGGTCGGCGTTGTCATAAGTTCATAATTGTAAAAGTTGAATTGTTGCTACCCGGAAGTCGGAAGAGCGCGACGCATATAATGTACTAGCGTCGGAAATTTCCATCGCGAACATCTGGCGCACACCTGTCGTGCCGAAACGCGTAAACACCTATTGTTCGAGCATCGTCATGGAAATTTCCAGAGAGGAGAAAGCGGCCGAGGCCCTATGGAAGGGGAAAAACCTCGGTAGTAGGGAGCCCGAGAGAGCAACGTTTCTCGAGGCAGTCTCTCGTGGGCGCTCGAAGGTAGCAATCTCGCGCGTATCATACCGGCGTATCGTTGAAGAATATTCGCGAACGCGAAACGGAATACGAATAATTAAGCCTACCTCAGTGTCTATTAACAAACGGGAACGCCCGCCAACAGCGTTACGTGACGTCGATACGAAAGATGTACGGGTTATCGCGTACCTTAATCGTGATATCGCACTTTGCGAGACGTGCGACCGCCATCTTATGTGGCAATCGTTAATTGTGAACCACCAACATTGTGCAACTATAGTTAACAATAAAAGCAATCGTTATTTGCAAAAATCCAGACGAAAATATCTTTAGAATAATAATTTCTTTCGCCAGTATATAGAATAACAATTAAGTAATTTAAATCGACCGTGACTGGCAATATATAACGTCTTTTCGATATGAACATTGAAAAACTGTGAGCCAACTTGGTTTGTCGGATTCACACAGCACTTTTTTCCGGATCAATCATCGAGACATTATTAATTTTGACCATGGTTTTTGGTCAGTTGATGTAATTTCTAAATTAAATAGTTTTTAAATTTTATTGCGAAAAATATTACCCCAGCCAGGGTTTGAACCTGGAACCTCCCGTATACCGTGCGGGCGTCGTGCCAATTCGACCACTGAGGCTGTAGTAATATTCATCGCAATAACAACTATAAGATGGAGCACCGATTATAGAAAATATCTTTACTTACCCGGAAACTTACCTGAACAAGCGATTGTCCGGCCATCTTGGTGATAGCGTGGTCCGATCTTCAAGGTCATCACAGATTCTACTTCAGGGGAGGCCAATGATGAGGCAACCGTAGCGGAAACCTAAAAAAAGTTGATATTAGTCGTAGTTACGCGGACAGTTCTCGTACTTACCTGGTTGTCCGGCTATCTCCTAGACGCGTTGATCCTAGACATCGGTGAGCAGCGGTGATCTACGACATCGGCGATGGTGATGAAGCAGCTGTCGACGAAACCTGAAAATAAAAGAGAATTAGTAGCGTTTTACTTATATTAATGTCGGGACTTAGCCGATCAAGCGGTTGTCCGGCTATCATGGTTCCACGGACGGGGTAGATGAATGGTTGATAGTGGAAACGATTGGCAGAGCATCCCAGAGGAGGCAACCGTGGCGGGAATCTAAAAAGTCAAAGGGTTAAGAAGATATTACCTGATCAAGCAGCTGTCCGGCTAGCAGGTATCCCTGGCTGGCCGATTGAGGTCATACCTAGCGGTATCCAGAGCTCAGGCGACGCCTATCGAGCAGTTGTGGCGGGATTGAAAAAATAAAATTGTTTAAACAAATTGTTCACATTTTGGCTGATTTCCATTACGAATACCTACCTTCTCGGTATATAAAGGTTAAACCGAGTGGCGACCGATGACTAATAGGACAAAATAGCGTACCCCGTGGCCCGATTATGCATCGTTCGGTCACAACCTAACCTAACCTTGCGACCGCAAGATGTCGCAGCGCGCGCAGCGGTAGAACGGGTGTCGCGGGTCGTGCTGCGCCGTATCTCCGAGGACGCGATGCGGCAATTTGCACCGCCGGCCGAGCAAAGCGACGAGTCGGCCCGTAAGGAGGCCGAGAAATGGGCGGTAGAGGTGGACCCGCCCGACGCGACCGCGGATCCGATACCGGTGACACAAGCGCCGTTAGAAGGGGGTCAGGCCGCGGAGCTTCCGATCCCGATCAACCTGGAAGTGGTGCAGGCCATCGTCGCCATGCTAGAATCGGAGCAGGCCGCCCGGCCTGACGAGCAGGCGATAGGTGTAGGAGAAGGCGGGACGGACCCGGAGCCGCCAGCAGAGTCCGCAAACCAGGACGACGCGTCCAGCGTTAGCTTCCGGAGCCCGGAGAGCAACGCCGAGGATGAGAACAAGGACGAGGGACAAAGGGTCCCTACATAGGTTTAATTAGTGTTACCAGCGTTCCGAGGATGGGGACACACTTGGACGAACGTCCGTTAAATTATTTTGTTTTGCTGACCCGCAGGGTCGAGATTTTGTTTGCCACAACACGCCCCATCCGGCGCCATAGTATATAGGTTATGACAAGTCGCGCAATTGTTTAGTTTTAGTAGTTTCGGCTCAAGCCATATTTAGTTTATTTTTGTTTTGTACCGTTGAGCGCGCGAACGGTCGAGAGCGCGTAAAACCGCAGGGCAAGGCTTGAGCCACACACACTTTCCAGGAAAGGAGAGGCGCACGAAGGGGCGTTTCTCCGTATCTAGACGAAGGACCAGCGGAGGTCAACAACCGACCACGGCGTAACGACAGACAGTCGGGAATACTCAGGGCGCAGCGGCGCTGAAAACCGGCTCAGGGGAGCCAAGATGGCGGACCGTCCGCAATTTCGTTTAATTAAAAATTCTCGTGTTAATGAACGGTCCCTGATCGAATCGGGGAGCCCGGGAAGCAACCGTAGATAGAAAAGATCGCATTTCGACCGCGAGAATAGGAAATGGCGGACCGTCCGTAATCTACGAAAAAGCGATCGGGGCGTGATATCGCGCGGTGCCTGACGAAACTACGAGGCACGAGAAAGTCACATAGCCGAAAATCGTGACGATCCGATAACGAATACGCGAGTTAAGGAACCGTCCGCGAGGTTCCACTGGGTGCGTCATCTGCGGGGACAAACCGTCCCTGACGAAAGGGGATGTCCCAAGGACGAGACAGGGCCGATCGCCATCAAGATCCGACGACCGGGTCACGAGTTAGGGTACCGTCCGGAACTATGCACCAGGTGCATCATCTCCGGGAACTGAGCAGCCCTGACGAGGGAGGAGGGCCAGATTAGGCTCCGTACCGCGCGCCGTCGAACTCCGACGACCGGGAGACAAGGTAGCGTACCGTCCGCGAACTCGCACCGGGTGCGTCATCTCCGGGAACTGAGTTGCTCTGACGAACGGAGAGGGCCAAGAGAAGCGCCTTACCGCGTGCCGTCGAAGTCCGAAGATCGGGTCGCGAGATAGAGTACCGTCCGGTAGATCGCAACGCGGACGTCATCGCCGAGGAAAGACCTCGGAAAGCGGGATACCAGGTCCCAAGAACACGTCAGGATAGGTCGGCGACGTCGGCAGACGTGGTGCTCGTCACCCGGACGTCTTCCCCGGGGAAGTCGCCCGGAATCATAAAAGGCGTGCGAATTAAGCATAGGCGCACAGGTCGGCGTCAACGGCGGACGCATATTCGAAACAGTGGAAAACCACTACCCTGGCGTCAGGACGGCAGGGCATCGCGAGCGCAACGCTCATGGAAATTTCCATGTAAACCCGCGTAAACACCGGAGTGGAAAATTACCGAGACAAATATGCGCAGTTAGGAAGCTTCTCGAAGGAGAAAGTCGTAGGGAGCGCCGGAGTGGGGGCTAAATAGCCGATGGTAGGGAGGCCGAGCGAGACGGGCCACTCGAGGCAGTCTCTCGGGGATAGTTCACGGAGCAACACGTAATTTCGCATACACTCTCATTGTCGCGCTAAGTCCCGCGATCGTAATCCGAGTGCGCAAATCGTAATCTCGTAACTTCCATAACAACCGGGAACGCCCGCGAAACGCGTTAATTATCGCTTTTACATAAGCGAACGGCGAATTAGTGCCGAAAAATCTTGTGCGTCGTAACGAAAAGGGGCGTGTCAGCCCGAACGTGCGATCGTCCGACAGATTGTGTAACTTTGATATTTGTGAACAACTGTGAATGAAAATCAGTCAAATTGAATAAATTATACAATTTTTTGTCAAAAAATTCTTGAAAATTATTCGATTGGACTTACCTTCTGCACCATACCTGATCCATTGGCGTCGATCACTCGAAGTCCCTCGTTGATCCTGGAAGACGGTGGCAGCGGCG
Organism: Temnothorax curvispinosus; assembly: GCF_003070985.1. Lineage (NCBI taxonomy): Eukaryota > Metazoa > Arthropoda > Insecta > Hymenoptera > Formicidae > Temnothorax > Temnothorax curvispinosus. Next base: position 23,315 of record NW_020228370.1, read on the forward strand.
ATCCTGGACGGCGACGGCGATGATCCTCATGTGGCAGGAACCTGAAAAGAAGAATAATTAGTCTGATTGAAAATTCGATAGATACTTACCTTCTCGGTATATCATAGGTCAAACCGAGTGGCGACCGTTGAATTCAAGGACACCCCGCGTTGATTCGTGTCTCCCCATGTACCGTCCGGTTACAACCTAACCTTTTTTTTTGTTTCGTGGAAGAGGAAAAATGCCTCGAGCATTCTACCGGGGGCCGTCCCCCGGGATATGTGGGGCTTGCACCCACTAAAAAACCTCTCCGCAACACATAGCACGCTGGACAACAGTTGCAACACGCGGGAGACTCGAGGTATTACATCACGTGCCACAACAGTCCTCTCGCAGAGGCGACAGAAATACGTAAACCAGAGACGAGATCACACAAAGGATCAAACAGGGACGCCGTGGAACCCGCCGGGATGACTCACTAGTCGAAAATTGACACAAGTGCCAACGTTCGACCGCCTCGGAGGCCCTCATAATAGTGACCGCGGGCAGTCATATCATTGAGGGACGCTCTTCATTGGCTGCGTGGCCATTCCATAGGGAATCACGGACGTCCCAAGGAAGAACGCACAGGGCCATAGGACATGCACGTACCAGACGAACAGGAACCCTTCTACCCGGAGAGAGGTTCCACACAGATCAAAAAGCCACGAGCTACGCTCGTTAACATTGAGGGTTAACATATACCCACCACCAGGAGAAACAGTCGGATTCAAAGTCCGCATCACGGGCCGCTTTAGCGGCTGTAGTAACGATCACGCCCGTCTTACCCCCAGGCCCCCGGGAAGGGGGGGAGAAAGGGAGGGAGGGGCGCGAAAAGAGAAGGATCCCGAGAACCCCGCCGCGGGCCGAGGAAACCCAGAAGGAGGACCACCCGCACCCCGCAGCCACAACGGAGCCTCCGGCAAACCCACTGCGGAGCAGTGGGGCCGGAGCCCCGCAAGCACAGCGGTGAGCGGCGAGACCACGGGCGACCGACCCCCCGGGAGCCCCCGACCCATCGCAGCGGAGTTTCCAGGAGAAAAACTTAAAATATATATAGATATAAGACTAAATCTACTTTCTTTTACTGGGCCATCCGGCCGCCCATAGGGAAACCCGCACGCCGACCGCCCCCAACCAACCACCCCCCAGGGATCCGGGAACGTCGCCGAAGCGACGCACCGGACCCCAGGAGGAGGAGAGCCAGAACCGGCCCGCGCCCGGGCAACCCAGGAACGGCAGGAAGACCCCGTCCGCACGCAAAATAAATCGCATCGAGAGAAACCGCACGCAATACATAAAGCCGCAACAACATCGCAGAAAACGCATTTATCCCGGGTCGAGGATCATTTGTTGTTGTCTCCTACGCTCGTCATCTTCCTTGCGCTGAAGAACGCGTTCAGCAAAAGTTGAAAATGCGTTCCATCGTTCTTTGGAATTGCAAATCCTAGCAATAATATTTCCCAGGGAACTGGCCAACTGCAGCAGCGAGTTCACCACGCTCTAAGGCCCAGAAGTGACACACTTCTATGGTGTGCTCTGGGGTGTCTTCTTCCACGTCGCAATACCGGCAGATCGGAGAGTCCTCTTTACCAATCCTATGCAGGTAGGTGCCGAAACACCCATGACCTGTCAAGAGCTGAGTTATTCTGTATGTGAGGAAGCCGGAACTGCGATCCAGCCAGTCATCAAAACTGGGGACAATCGCCTCTCTCGTTCTTCTTCCTGGGAGGTTTGCGCGCGTAATATGGATGCGCCATTGCTCACGCAATGCGTCCCATTCCTCCAAGCGTACAGCGGCCGCCGATACCTCGTTGTAATTCCCATTCTCCTTCATTCTTCGATGTCGGAGGTATGTTCTTCTTAGGAATTCCGCATATAGATGCAGGGGCGGAACACGGGCCAGCAGCGTAGCCGCCTCATACGAAACAGTGCGGTACGCCATGATGGTTCTTAGCGCAGAGAGTCTAAGTGCGCGGCGCATCTGTCTCTGCTTGTTTTCGGAGGCCATAAGTTCTTCGCTCCAAATAGGAGCGGCATAGAGCGCAATAGAAGTTGCCACAGAATAATATAACCGGCGCTTGTTTTCGATAGGCCCTCTGAGGTTTGGGAGGATTGCGCACAGGGCACGATTTACCTTAGAGATCTTTGCGGCAACATAATTCACGTGTGTGTTAAATGCCCATCTCTTTTCAATGTAAACGCCAAGATATTTCATGCTGCTGGATATCCTGATGTTCTGTCCCTCGTAGACAAAGTTCGAATTTCGGGGACAGTGTCCAAAGAATACGGCCTCCGTCTTGGGCCAGGACACAGACAGGCCGAGGTCTCTGATGTTGATCATAAGCCTGTCAAGGCACTCAGACGCGAGAGCGCAGGCTGAGTCAAAATCGTTTTCAGCAACGAGGAGCAGTGTATCGTCGGCGTAACACACAACATGGGAATTGCCCGGAAGCAGAGTGCGCAGCACCTGGTCAAAACCCAAATTCCAAAGCGGAGGACCCAACACCGATCCCTGAGGGACCCCTCTGTTGACGCGCCTAGTGCGACGAGTGCCGTCAGACGAGACGTATCTGATTACTCTGTTTCTCAGATAGTCCTCGATAATACGCCTCAAGTACCGCGGAACACGCTTGTTCTTTAGGGCAGCTCTGATTCTAGAATGTTTAATGGAATTGAACGCATTTTTAATGTTCAGCGAAACGGCCAGCACCACCCTGCCGTTCACGCGGGCCTCGGTAATTATATTCTTGACCAAGAAAAGAGCGTCAGTTGTTGAACGCATCTTACGAAATCCAAATTGATTCGCCGAGAGATCGTATCTGGGATTTTGGTGGCCAAGATGAGTGGCCAAACGGTTGGCAATGACGCGCTCAAAAACCTTGCCGATTTCGTTCAGGAGGCAAATCGGCCTTGCCTTAGGCACCTCGCCGCGCGGTGGAATATCTCCTTTGGGTATCAAAACGAGGTCCGCCAACTTCCACCTGGATGGAAAGACCCCAGACTGCATGCATATGTTAAAATTAGCCGTCAGTCGATGCACCCTAGTAGGAGGTAACTTTTTTAGGACGGTCGCTTTGAAGCCGTCAGGACCAGGCGCCGTGTTGGTAGATTTCTTGGCCGCTATCGCTTCCTCCACTTCATCCGAAGTGATGGGGGTTCTCCCCTCCTCGCAATCACCTAGATTAACCTGAGACAGTTCCCTACCAGGCGGAAACAGGTCATCCAATAGACGATTCAGCACCTCTGGCTCAAGGGTGGTACTGAGCCCCGGAGTAGGTTTCCTAAGTTTTCCTAAAACTAACTTGTAGGGAAGGCCCCACGGATCATCCTTCAGCGTGTCAATAAGTTCCTGCCACGCGGCGGACTTGGCGTTCTGTATCTCGTGTTTTAAGTTTTGAGTAGCGGCAATATAAGCGATTCTTTTAGCTTCCAAAACTACCGGGAGATCTCTACTCCTACCACGAGTCCAGGATCTCCTCGCAGCGATAGCCTCAGTTCTTAATTGTGCAATTCGGTCATTCCACCAATAGGCCCTGTTCACCCTAGCAGCGCGCAGGCGAGGGACCGCCGCCTGACACGCATCATAAATGCAGTTATTTATCCATTTATCCGGGCCCACCCCGATCAGATATTCCGGATCACCAGGAGTCACCGCACATCTCCATTCAATGGCTTCCTGGAAGAGCCCAATGTCCATCTTTCTGAAGTTCCATCGACGGGGCAGCGGTGTTGATATACGCCGAGTCGATGAGTCTAAGATTTTGAAAGAAATGTAGAAGTGGTCAGACATGGATTCTAAGTCGTCACGAACCGACCAATTACATATTCTGCCAGATAAATCGGAAGAAATCCAGGTGAGGTCCACTATCGACGTCCCCTGGTGGCTCGAAAAGGTGGGGTGATTTCCCTGATTCACCAATTTCCAGTCGACGCAAGTTCTTCTAGAGCTTCGCCCCTAACATTAGAAGTGTTCGATCCCCAGGAGAGAGAATGGGCATTAAAATCCCCGCAGATGATGATCCTGTTATTGTGTGCTACGCAGGAGCAAATGGTGGATAGCTCCTCCAAAGAGTCCGAGAATGTCGGAAGATCAACGTTGGGAGAGATGTAGCATGAAAGAATGTAAATCTCTCCCAGTCTGACCAGTACGCAATGCCTACCACGGGCCTCCAACGTGGCAGGGTGTGCCGTGACCCTGTTATTAACAAAGATGGCCGCGAGATGGTCGTGGCTGTAGAACCATAGTTGATAAGGGCTGTGCGTTCGGGCGGGTTCGAAAATCGCACAAACGGCAGCCCCCATTTCCCTTGAATGGTGAACAAGGAGGTCCTGAGCCTCCTTGTTACCGTTAAGATTCAGTTGGAGACACAGAGTCATCTCTGCGCCGCCGCCCGACCGTTAATAACAGGGTCCCTACGTCTCCCACGCGTAGGTTCAACGCTCGCGCAAACGTTGAGCGATCCCAGACGATGATCGCTGGGTCTTCCAGCATCTCTGCAGACGACGCAGCAGGGGTCTTCTCTGCAGGCGCCAATCTGGTGACCGCGCTCACCGCACCTAAAACAGTCCGGACCTCAGGGAAGCTACATGTGGTGCGGACATGTCCGAAGCGCCAACATTTGTAACATTGGACGGGTCTTGTCTCGAGCAGCTCGACTCGAGCAATGGTCCAACCTATTTTAAACTTATTCGTGGCCGAGATTTTGATAGCCGCGGAAAGGGGGCATTTGACCCATACGGAATTAAGCCCATTATTCATTTTGCGAATATTGCCGATCTTGACGAGATATTCGTCACAATCTCTGACCACTGAAATCTCGTTAAGGATCTCCGTCGGGGAAATAGAGTCATCAAAATTCCAAATGCGCAGCTCGCCCATAGTGGTCGGGCGAGTGATGCGTATGTTATTAATATCAGAGAGAAACCTGAGAGCGGCCACCGGGATCATTCCGTTCCAGCGGACGTATACTGACGCGCCGCCTGAGAAAGTGGACGTCAACTACGTCGTTACGCTCGGTAACGGTACACACATGGTTCGTGTCCGTGCTATGGTTCGTGTCCGAACTACTCAGATGGAGGGGATATGCCAGTCGGCTGACTCGGCACTCGGCAAGCTTCGAGCGGGGAGAGAAGGGCAGACATACGATCTGCTGTCTCCTTCTCGCTTGAGCTGTGACGTAGCTGCTTAGCACGCGCCGGCGCCGCCGGCTATGCCACGATGCCGTGCATTTCGGATATTGCTCCTCGCGTCTCGCCGAATGCCGAGTCTCGCGTTGGCAAATCGACGATGCGCTATACGTTACATTTACGTTTATATTTACACAATAGCATAGTCATCTATACACCCAACTGTTGTTTTAACGATTTTATGTTTTGCGTAAAAGAAATTACATTACTTTGACCTATTTTGACATTATTTATACGAAATAATAATATTTCACAAAACTATGTCAAAAAATAGCAATTTAGAATAATACTCTAAACACAGTTTTTTTACTTGGTATATATATTATACCTACTGTATAAAAAGTGCTTGTATTTAGGTTAACCATAAATATGTGTGATACGGAAAAAAGACTGTGTAAAAAGGATGTATTAAAATGTTGGATTTTAATCTATTATTCCTTTTATCTTCACAGGGTTAGGTTTAAACAAAAAATATGTTCAAACAAAAGTTGTTTGGCACTGAGCGAGTCATATGATGGTGGATCTTTATTTGACCTTGAGTCAAGGTCTGAGCATTATTTCAAGGTCAACTTTATTTTTTTAAATAAAAATCCCTATTTTTTATATATTCTTGTAGCTAATGTTTCAAATGTTTTTAAAACACCACATAATAAAGCTTTTTTTGGTGAAGAATTTTCTGAGATATTTTAAATTTTGTCAATATGTAATATATAATAAAATATAAAATATTTTGTAAAGTATTTACTTTTTAATGACTTTACCTTGATCTTTTATTTTTAGAATAATTAAAGAAATTGATTGTTGTATAAAAATATAAAAATTATTTTAAAAAATTTTATTGTACTTTGTAGACGCATTAAGATTTTGCAAAATTGTAAATGTAAAAATTAATATCCTAATAATAAAAAGTACAAAAGAAAAAATACCAACTAGATAACAAAACAAAAAGTATATGTGTAGACTTTAAAAGTAGCAGTTGTTTTAATTTTGCTAAAAAAGATATAAATAAAAACATAATAGCTCAAAAATAAATATAAAATCAATTTAAATAGCTAAATATTACTGAGATTTTAATCTAAAAAATTTTAATATAAAGAAAATAATATTTTTTAATATACTACATACATTTACTTAATAAAACTTTATTTTATTTTTCTGTCTCTTTAAAAAACTTTGTGATTATGTTTTTAATATGTTTCAATTGTAAGAATATATGCATTAAAAAATAAGGGTTTCTATTTGGAAAAGTAAAGTTAATTTTGAAATAATATTCTGACTTTAACTCAAGATGAAATAAAGGTCAACATCATATAACCTCCTCAATGCCCAATACAACTTTTTGTTTGAACATATTTTTTATTCAACTCAACTCTGTAAAAATGAAAAGGATGATAAATTAAAATAGGACACCCTGTGTATATATGTATGTATGTGTGTGTGTGTATGTATATGTGTGTATGTATGTATATATACGTGTATATATATGTGTATGTATATGTGCGTATATGCGTGCATACACAAGTACGTATATACGTACGTGCCTGTATGTAAAAAGAATGTGTATTATATTATTATATAGGTCATCGGTGAGGTTCGACCTTTTATAGATATTTACTTTATCTCTATCTAAGATATTTTAACTTATATTATTTTTATTTTCACAATTTTAAATTAACTATAGAAACCATTTTTTAATGTAATATTTTATTCGCAAGTTATAATATATGATGGAAATATTTTCATTGTTAGTTATTCATGATTAGAATCTTTTTATAATAAAAAATATGTATAATTCTGCAAACAATCAAAATTTTGTCATTTATATGAAACTAATAATTATATTTTTTTAATTACAGGTTTACAATGGCTGTCTAGCAGCCACTTAAAAAGATTGAAGTCTACTTCTACTAAATACTTCTTGTTTGATATTGTGTTCATTTTTACTGTGTTTATTTATTAGTTTATAAGTTTATTGTGTTTATTATATTTATTGTGTTTTGTATTTATTGTATTTTCCGTAGTTATTGTTTTTCTCTCTCTAATATATGTTTAATCTTTTATATATTATTGTACTTAATTTTATGACAATAATATTGTAATAATATTTTAATATTGTATTATATTATAATATTGTAATTTTATATGTATGTATGGTAACTTAATAAAATAACTGTACTATTGCTGCTGCTGCTGCTGTTGTTGATGATAATGATGATGATGATGATGATGATGATGATGATGATGATGATAATGATGATGATGATGATGAAAATGATATGATGATGATGATGAAAATTATATGATGATGATAATGATGATGATGATGATGCTGTTGATAATAATGATTTAAACTTATATTTCAACTTAACATAAATATATTATATTACATAATAATAATATATCATATATTTTTACAATATATTATTAAAATTTGAAGAAAGTAAGTTTTAACTGTATTTTAATAACTAATAATTGTAAATTATATATATTTTTTAATTATGATTTAAACTTTCATTTAAACTTAACATATATCATATTAAATAATAATAATATATATTGTATATTTACAATTATTATTAAAATTTAAAGGTATTATTAAAATTTAAAGAAAATCAGCTTTAAAATTGTGTATTTTAATAACTAAATTATATTTTTTTTATAATTATTATTGTATATCTATATTTTTTCAAAATGCCAAGACGTAAAGTAGAACGAACCTCGGAAGAACAAGAAAAATTTCAACGACGACGTCGTGAAAAAAATGCTGAGTATCAATCTCGTCAACGTTGTAAAATTACAAAAGTAGCAAATAATATATCAAACTCAAATAATGATACAAATTATACTGTTAGTATCGCTGGTACAATACAAGACAATCGTATAATAGAATTAAATCATGAAATTGAAGAAAATTCTTCAGATGTAACATTAGCACACCAACAAGTTTTCAACATTTCTGGCACAATACATGATAATCGAGTTATAGAATTGAATGAAGAAATAATTGGGGAAAGTTCTGTAAATATTATACCAATACGTCGGCAACGTCATGTAGAATATCAATCCCATTATCGGTCTCAAAGAAGACAACTACATTGTTTAGATATTAATCGAATGCTAATTAATGATATAAATGAATATTATATTGGTTCTATGGATGTGTCTTGTGTTCATTGTAGAGCAAAACATTTCGCAGCTGAAAAAGTATCTAATAAAGGAAATTCATTTCACGATTGTTGTAATCACGGTGCGGTGTATTTAGAACCATTGCCTCAATTTCCACAATTTCTTCGTAGTTTATTTAATGGTAGCCATGCAAAATCAAATAATTTTTTCAAACATATCCGTAGCTATAACAGTTCATTTTCATTCGCATCATTTAACGCTAATTTGGTTAATTTTGAAAATAGAAGACCTGGTCCATATTGCTTCAAAATACATGGGCAGATTTATTATCAAATTAATACAGCATTGTATGCAGCTCAAAATGAAAACCCCACTTTCGGCCAGCTTTTTATTGTAGATTCTAATGAAGCAATAAATTATCGTCTCAATGAAAATTCAGATTTAGATTTTAAAATTATACAAAATCTTGAACATATAATGCGGGAATTAAATATATTTGCTCAATCTTATCAAATGATGGGTGAAGAATTAGAAAATCAACGACGATTAGAAATAGAATCTGGAGAATTATTGCCAGAATTACAATTATTATTTACATTAAGACCAGGTATGGATCGACGCCGATATAATGCTCAAAGAACTAATGAAGTTGCTGCTGTTTTTCGTACAACTGCTGATGGAGAAATTCCAGAATCATATGTAACAATACGTAATAGAAATGACAAAACTTTAAAAAACGTTAGTACTATGGATCCAAATGTTGAACCATGGATATATCCATTATTTTATCCATATGGTACTCAAGGATGGCATTGTAATTTAACAAAATTAAATAGTAATAAACGAATAACTAGAACCCAGTACATTAAATATTGCATGGCTATTCGTGATGAATTTAATGTCTTTTTATCAGGGCGTCGTCTATTTCAACAGTGGCTTGTAGACAGTTATGTAAAAATTGAAAAGGATAGAATAAATTATTGTAGAGATCATCAAAAAGAATTACGTACTGAAACATATCAAGGTTTAAAAGATTATTTACAAACTACAGCAAATAATTTAAATGGACGTATTGGAAAGATGATTATACTTCCATCTACATTTATTGGATCACCACGTAATATGTTACAAAATTATCAAGATTCAATGGCAATAGTTAGTAAATTTGGTAAACCAGATCTTTTCATTACAATGACTTGCAATCCAAAATGGCGTGAAATTGAAGAAAATCTTTTACCTGGCCAACAAGCTTCTGATAGACCTGATATTTGTGCTCGTGTTTTTAATATTAAAAAAGATTATTTAATTGATTTGATTGTTAAACAAAAATTTTTTGGAGAAGTAGCAGCCTTTGTATATGTTATTGAATTTCAAAAACGTGGTTTGCCACATGTCCACATGTTAATTACTTTAAAATACAATTCCAAAATAACAACTCCACAGATTGTTGACAAATTCATCTCTGCTGAAATTCCTGATCCATGTGAAAATCCTATTTTACATGACATAGTTATGAGACATATGATTCATGGGCCTTGTGGCAATTGGTGTTTGGTAGATGGAAAATGTTCAAAACATTATCCTAAATCTTATCTTGAAGAGACCAGAATGGATGAAGATGCTTATCCTTATTATCGTCGACGAGATAATGGCAGAAGTTTTGAACGTCCTGGTGGATATATAGTTGATAATCGTAATGTAGTTCCATATTGTCCTATTTTATCGATTGTTTTTAATTGTCATATTAATGTTGAAGTAGTTTCAAGTATCAAATCAGTTAAATATCTGTATAAGTATATTTATAAAGGACATGATGTTGCTGCTATAACAATTGAACCAATAACAGAAAATATAATTATTGATCATGATGAAATACGTAATTTTATAGACACACGTTATGTTGGACCTGTAGAAGCCAGTTGGCGCATTCTTGAGAAAAAATTACAAGATAAAAGTCATACTATAGTACGTTTACCTGTCCATCTTCCTAATGAACAAAATATTACAATTGAAAATGGATTCGATGAAAATACAATAACTTCCGCTTTAGATCAAGTTACTATGTTAATAGATTATTTTGCGTTAAATTCTCGCGATGAAGAAGCAAAACAACATTTATATATAGAAATTCCACGTTATTATACGTTTAAAAAAGAAAAAATTAATGGTAGAAATGTATCGCGTTGGAGCAAACGCAAAAGTCATTTTAATTGTATAGGACGAATGTATTCCGTTAGTCCAACACAAACTGAATTATACCATTTACGACTATTATTACTCACTGTAAAGGGAGCTACAAGTTTTGATAATTTAAGAACTGTAAATGGAGAAGTTTGTCAATCGTTTTCAGAGGCATGTTTGACTTTAGGTTTAATTGAAGATGATGATGAATGGAAACGAGCTATGAATGAAGCTATTGGATGGATGATGCCAAAACAACTTCGTAGATTATTTGTACGTATATTATTGCATTGTCAACCATTGCATCCTGAAGAGCTCTGGGGAAGTTTTAAAGTAGCAATGTCGGAAGATTTTATCCGACACTTTGGAATGTTACAAGGACAAAAGAAAGCATATGCGCAAATCAATACTATGCTTTGTGCTGAAGGTAAAAGTTTTGCCGATTTTCCACAAATGGAACAATTGATAGAAAATGATGAAGAAGATAATTATATGACTATTGAAGAAGTTATGGAAATTGGTATCAGACAATATGAACAGTTAAATGACAAGCAGAAAGAAATAGTAGATATAATATTAAATAGATTAGATAATAATCATCATCACAATAGTAATTGTTTTTATATCGATGGTCCAGGTGGTTCAGGTAAAACATTTACATATACAACTATTTATCACTTAGCCAAAATTCGTAATAAACATGTATGTACAATGGCTTTTACGGGTATTGCAGCAACGTTATTGCCAGCAGGAAAAACGGTTCACAAGACATTTGGATTGCCGGTTCCACTATTTGCTGATTCCTTTTCCAGTATTAAAATCCAATCAAAAGAAGCTCAATATTTGAAAAAAACAGATATTTTTATTTGGGATGAAGCGGCAATGGCACCGCGATATGCTCTAGAGATTATGGATCGAACGTTGCGTGATATTATGAATAACGACTTACCTTTTGGTGGAAAAATTATCGTATTAGGTGGTGATTTCAGACAACTTCTTCCTATTAAGATACACGGTACTCGATGTGAAATTGTGAATCTTTCTATCAAGTTTAGTTCTACTTGGAAACATTTTGTAAGTTTTTCTTTAACGGAAAATATGCGAGTTCTTCCAGAGGAAACTGAATTTGCAAAATTTTTATTGGATATGGGAGATGGCATATTAAATGATGCTAACGATAATATACAACTTCCAGATTGTTGTATTGCACCCATTAATGCCGATATTGTAGAAGATATATATGGTGATCTAATACGAAATAAAGAATTTAATAATATGGCTAAGTGTGCGATACTTTCTGCAAGAAATGCTGATGTAGATGAAATTAATAAACGAGTTGTCGAATTATTAGATATATCTGAAGAACGAATTTATACAAGTACAGATAGTACTGAAAATTGCGATGATAACGGTGATATTGGTGAAGTTTTATTGCCAGAATATTTAAATACTTTGTCTCCGTCAACTCTTCCTCCTTACGAATTGCGTTTAAAACCGAATTGTGTCATTATGTTGATTAGAAATCTTGGTATTAATGAAGGTCTTTGCAACGGCACTAGATTAATGATTATAGAACTTGCGGATCATTTATTGAAATGCAAAATTTTAACAGGTGATAAAGTAGGAGATATCGTTTTCTTAAATCGTATTACTTTGTATTGTGAAAATGTATATCCTTTCACTTTTAAAAGAAGACAGTTTCCGATAAAATTAGCTTTTGCTATGACAATTAACAAGTCACAGGGTCAGACATTTGACAGAGTAGGAATA
>NW_020228371.1:0-1445 GCF_003070985.1 Temnothorax curvispinosus
AAAGCACCTGAAGAAATATGAATAGCTCGCGAACGAGCTACAATAGAACATGCTGACACCTGCAACAAAAGAGCCCGAAGGCAGCCAACAGCAGAGATATGTCGAATAAAAACGAGAGCAACACAACAGACGTGCACGCTGTACTCACGAGAGAGAGAGAGAGAGAGAGAGAGAGAGAGAGGGAGAGAGGGAGAGAGAGAGAGAGAGAGATTGATTGATTGATTGATTGATTGATTGGTATGTATTTATGCCCAAGCAAAACTAAAGGGCAAGAATAAAACAGCACATATGTACATAGAAAGAATATGTGTGTTACCACTAACATTACAAACGCAGCTTATAATATAACTAACATAGGTAACATATCGCATATAACTAAGAACTAACTTAAAACTATAACTTAAAACTAAAGAACCTTTAAACTGAAGAAAAGAAAATATTAATAAAAATAATAACCCGCAGACACGACCTAACACGCAAATTCAGACGAGAACAAATAGGCTCGAAGAAGACTTTTAAATGATGGAAACGAAGACGCAGATGTAATATGAACCGGGAGGGATTGCCAGAAGTAAACACCTGAGAGATGGAAGGAATTTCTATAAGTAACGGTCCTATGTGCAGGAATATGAAAGGAATGAGAAGAAGTGACCAACCGATCAGATCTTCTGAGCGATGGATCAAGGGTAGTGAAAAGTTCCCGCAAATACATCGGCGAATCCATATGGAGTAACCTATACAATTGGCAACCCAAGAAGTACAGCCTTCTGTTCTCAACTGAAAGCCACCCCAGACGACGCCTAAATGGAGTTATATGCTCATCCAGTCGCAAGTTGTAGATAAATCTGATACAGCAATTAACCAGCTTTTGTAATTTATTATTTAGTTCACTACTCAAGCCATGATAAACCAGGCAGCAATAATCAATATGGGGTAGAACCAGGGTCACAACAAGCTTAATTCTCAGCTCAGTTGAGAGAGAGTTCTTATTGAATTTTAACTTATATAATGCTCCATGAACTTTCTGCGAAGTATATGAAATGTGTTTTCTCCACGAGAGGTTAGACTCGAAAGAGAGAGAGAGAGAGAGAGAGAGAGAGAGAGAGAGAGAGAGAGAGAGAGATTGATTGATTGATTGATTGATAGATTTATTATGCCCGAGCAATGGCTAAGGGGCAAAAGTGTATACATGTAGTTATAAACATAATTATAAGCTCTCAACAAAATGTAACGTAAGATAAACATATTATACTAATTCCAACAAAACTTAAAACTAACAAAATAGTACCGCTTGAACACAATAGAAAGGGAGGAGACAGATCACTCAGACTCTGACGAAAGTAAAAACTCGCGAAGAAGACCTTTAAAAGATGCTATAGATGCCGCCAATGTGACTGCACTAGGAAGTGAATGCCAAAAATAAACAGCGGAAAGATGGAATGAAT
>NW_020228372.1:0-1415 GCF_003070985.1 Temnothorax curvispinosus
ACACATTGGTGTTTTAACTATAATTTTATGTGTAATTTATTGTTGATTATACTTTATTGAGAAAGTAAAAATTAATTTACGTATACATATAATGAGTTGAATTATACGTAACTAAATATATATGTATATAGAGCACACAGTTCATAAAATGTTTCTAGAAGACTGTTAGGATGACGGAATTTTTTACTACTTTACGGTGGAGCTTTTTGTGGAAAAAAATGAAGTGATCGAACCCGACAGAGCCATAATCTCTAAAAAAAAAAACAACTGAATTTATGTATATTTTTTCTTATAAATTTTATATAAAAAATATTAGATAGTTTGTTAGAATAGAATTTATTACTTCAGCATTAAAAGATAGTTTAATAAAAAGTGTTTTATATTTTGTTGTTTATTTTAAAATCTGTAAGAATAAAATGTGATTTTTTTGACAGAATTATGTCAAATGGTCAACTCATAATCAGCAGATTTCGAATTTAACTCCGATCTTCATCCTCCATATATGCTTTGATTTAATGAGATATGGCTAGAAAGTTAAAAGGGTAGTCAGTGCAAAAATTCGCAAATTTCTCTTCCTTATTTTTTATCATATTACCCATTGGCTATAATTACATATTAATAATATAATATTAATATTTATTTTATATACTTTATAACATTTTACTTTGTGTCGTCACGTTAACTTTGCACGTACGTAACTCGTGTCTTATCTCTTCTCTCTGCCATATTCTTCACATTGCTTCTCTGTTTTCCCTGTTATCAATTATAAATAAATACTAATAATATAAACCCAGCAAACACAGAATACACCGAGTGCATAATTTGCTATCAAATTGCGCACTCGGTGTATTTTGTGTTTGCTGGGAATTAAATATTTCACTGACTTTTTAAATATAGAATTAATAATCATCTAACATCATCAGACATCAGACATGCTAAAATTATTAAATTATTTCAGATCCACAAGGACGATGCTCTGCCGCAGCAAATTTGTACGAGTTGTGTCGACAAATTAGATTTTGTATGTAACTTTTACGACAGCTGTCATGTAATTCAGGAGAGATTATTGTGGCTTATTGTAAGTATATTATATGCTAATCTTGCAAGACAGATCATTAATAAGATATTGAGATTTATAATAGGCATGTGAATAGAAAAAAATGCTAATTTATGTAGAACCGAGAGCTTGCGCCACGATCGTCTGCATCACGCGAAATAAATGCATATAGTTAATTAATTTGGACCGGTGGTATAAGGTTGTTCTTACTGCTGGTTACTGAATTATTGATATTATGCATGCATTTAATATTATATATCATGTTTTCTTCCTCGATACCGCAATCGGATATTTTGTCTTAATTTTTTTAACAGGATGGTGTTGTTTTGGAATGCGTTAACTTCGTCTAGTCTTTTAT
>NW_020228372.1:11415-12570 GCF_003070985.1 Temnothorax curvispinosus
TTAATGTTTCTCGCTTCTCTTGAATGTTGTTCTCTTTTACAATTATAGAACTTTCCTTGCGACACTTGCGGTAAGATTTATCATTCGCACAGGAGAATGCGTGTCCACATGCATAGGCATAGAAGCAACAGTTTTGCATGCGAGATTTGCCAAAATCACTTATCGAGTAAAGAAGCTTTGGAAAAACATCACAAGACAGCTGTACATTTACATGATTATATCTGCGATATATGTCACAAGAAACTGAAATCCAAACATATGTTGCGCGCTCATATAAATGTAAGAAAAAAATTGCTGTATATTTTAATTATATATATTTAAAAAATAAATGTATGTATTACCTATAAAGATATGGAATTTTTAGGAACTTATTTCCAAAGCTTGTATAAATAACTTGTTAATTAAAATATCGAAGAACTCTATGTGATTTTACATAGTACATTAAGTTTAGCTGTTTTGACAAACGCAGAAAAAAAACTAAAAGTTATATTAAAGCGTTTTGTTGTTTACGTTGCAGAGTCACTTAAAGCGCAAATTCAAGTGCCCGAAATGTCCGAATGTGTACAAAAGTAAACAGTCCTTGAATGAGCATCTTCTGTCGAAGCACAAGGGCATCCGTAAATATGAATGCTTTATCTGCAAAAAAACGTACGGTCATCGATCGAACCTCACTCGTCATCAGAAAGTGCACTCTGGGTCTAGGTAATATCTTTAAAACATTGACGATTAAATTAAAATAGATTAAATAAAATGAACAAAGACTAATCTTTATTAATTAAAATAAAAATAAATAATCAAAAAAATAACATTGATATAATTCAAATCCCAAGAAAAATTCCAAAAGTAAGATACTTACATTTGAATTAAGTAAATAAAAATTTTATTTTTATTTTTTAATTACACATATGTATTGTATGTATGTTTATATACATATATATAGTAAAATTTATTATAAACCTATTTTTCCATAAAAATCTCTTAATAAATTCAAGTATTTATTCTGATATGTTATTAATTTTAAAATGTGTTTTACATACGCAAACTTTTGCATGATACTGCATTATATGTATATACATACATATACATATACACATACTATACTGTACGACTATATTAGTAATTTATATTTATTTTTATCTAAAATATTTTTTTATA
>NW_020228372.1:12670-54233 GCF_003070985.1 Temnothorax curvispinosus
GAAGATATTTTGAAATTACGCTAGGATAAATGATTCAATTTTTGTTTAGAGATTTTATGGAGAAGTAAGTCAATGGTAAACTTAAAATTAAAACAAATTTTTTATTTCAAAATTAGTTATCTTTATTTCTTTCAGTATTTCTTTTAAATATCCAAAAATAATATCAATCAGATGGCAGATTAGTAAAACCGAGTTAAGTCCAAAAAATCAAAAGTACGCAAACTTTTGCACGATACTGCATTATATGTATATACATACATATACATATACACACACTATACTGTACGACTATATTAGTAATTTATATTTATTTTTATCTGAAATATTTTTTTATATAAAACTAACATGTTTCGAGATATCTCGCCCCGTCCCGGATTATATTAAAGGAATTATATTAAATAGACAATAGTTCCGGAAAGATATAAAACAATTTTAACTTTTTTGCATGTATGTGAGAAATAACACTTCAAATATTGTAATAATAAAATATCTATGTTCTAAGATGTATGTGATTTAGTAATTAAAGTCAAAAGTTTTCTATGCAATCGCACTTGTCATTTATTTGCACATAAAGATAATATTATTTTGTAAAAATGCACAATGATACAATGTTTGAAACTTTATGGCTAAGCTGAGAAATCCTCAAAATGATTCGTATTTAAAAGAAGAAGAAAACGTAACAATTTCTTAATTCACATAAGGCCGATCTCGAAAGCAAAGCCTAAAATGGATCTTACAATATTACGAACTTGCCACACTTTTTTATTACTATCAACTGTTTATTTAGAAATACATAAAAGATTTAAGAGCTGAAGAAGTTAAGTCAAAGTTGACCGGATCCATTAGACTTTTATAACGTAACCTAGTCTGATTAAATAATGGATATATATTTATATTATATCCCTAATTCTATATTTATAATAATTTGTAAAGTTTTAATGTCCTATCCATGCTGGTAGACGCAATGTATTGTGCATGCTTTCCGAAACGAACTCCGGTGGCCGCCGCTGTATGATCGTTCAGGACCTTCAATTCCTGCCATTGCTTACAGAGATATACTCTGAAAACAATAGGACATATATGTATAATACAAGCAACCTTAAATTAATTCACGTTATTCAATATTAACACATATGGTGAATAATATCAAATATTAAAATATTTATTATATTCGCTACTGATTGTGAGGCAATAAAACACAAAAAGTTTTTTTTAAAATTCTCGATTTTTTTAAATATGAAACATCCTGTATTTACTAATTACTATATATAATTAATTTTTAATTATATATTAGGATCAATATTTTAGAATAATTAATAATTATCAATAACTAATAAATTTAGTATTTTTACCTGACATCCGTTCCTGCCACAGCCAAATAAGTCTCACTTTGATCAAAACAAATATTTTTTACTTTATAGGATTCCTCCAACTGCAATGTCTTAAAGTTTTTCAGCTGGCGCAAATCCCAAAGTTTGACGCAAGAATCTTCCGCAGCTGTCGCCAAGTAATATCCATTCTCAGCAAAATTAATGGCTGTGATTACACCCGTATGCCCCGGAAACTTTGCAACATTAGATTGCTCTTTCAAATCTTAGACTTTTACCTGAGAGTTCGCAGTACCAGTGCCGAAGATTAAACCGTCAGGATGACATTGCAGCGTTGTCAATGCTTGTCACCTGCTTGTCCTGCAACCTTTAAACAGTTCACGATAAGTATGGAAAAAAAAGAGAATGAAAGAGAGGGAAAAGAGAGAAGAAAAGGGTAGAACCTTTTATTCTTTCTAAATTAAAAGCAATTCTATGATTAAATATGAATAGTATAACATTATATAAATTTATACAAGCTTTGAAAATAAATTCCTAAAAATTCCAGATCTTTATAGGTAATACATACATTTATTTTTTAAATATATTTAATATATACAGCAATTTTTTTCTTACAACTATGACGGGTCAAATTCTTTTTACATTTCAGTTTCTTGTGACGTATATCGTAGACATAATCATGGACGTGCACTATTTTGTGATGTTCCTCCAAGGCTTTTTTACTCGACAAGTGACGTCGGCAAATTTCACATGCCACACTGTTGCTTTTATGCCTCGAACGCATCCTCACCTGCGAGTGAAAAATCTTACCGCAAGTGTCGCAAGGAATATTCCATAATTGTAAAAGAGAACAACATTCAAGAGAAGCGAGAAACATTAATAGAGATTTTTTATAATTGTAATAGAGATCATACACAATTATGCATTAACAAGTTATTAATAACTTGTTAATTAAGATATCGAAGAACTCTATGTGATCATTTCTCTCACCACTTATGCCAATTTCTCATAATACGACGACACGGC
This sequence comes from Temnothorax curvispinosus, assembly GCF_003070985.1. Lineage (NCBI taxonomy): Eukaryota > Metazoa > Arthropoda > Insecta > Hymenoptera > Formicidae > Temnothorax > Temnothorax curvispinosus. Next base: position 15,025 of record NW_020228372.1, read on the forward strand.
GCATTTTACTCCGCGTATTAACATATATCTACACGAGTTTTGCTCGATTTAAAAATAGAAAGTCTATTTTGCGACTTAAATTTTTCTCCCGAATATGTAAAAATAGATTGTTTTTATTTTTAAATTTAAATTTTTTTTTTGATGCGAAAGTCGAAGATTTTAGCATTTATAAGCTTCCTTTCAATGGAAAAATGGAAGATTTCTACTTTGAGAATTTAGAGACTTTTCTTTTGTTTTCACGTCGAAATAGAGAGAAGTATTTCCGTCTCAGAAATCTCTTTTGATACAAGAGTAGAAAGTTATTGCTGCCTTTGAGACTTGTTGTTTGATAGTGTTTAACAGGTCTTTCGTTATTTGCCGCGGCATCGTTTTGCATTGTAGACCGTTTGCTTGGATTTCAGCACCCGATACAGCAGATACCGCAAAATAATCTTCAACAAAATAACGCTCAGAGCCTGCAGCGGGACAATATGCCGAGAAGAACGGATGTGAAGCCAAGAGGACGGATGACAGCGTACACGTACTTCGTCAAGTCATGTCACCAGGAGCATAAAAAGAAGCATCCCAAGAGGAAGATTTACCCCCAGTTTTTCGCCAAAAATTGTGGAAAGAGGTGGAAGGTGAGATTTTTTTTTCAGCTCAAACTACTCGCTATAATTCATTACAAATCACATTTTTATAGATATTCCAGCAAACACCAAGTAATATGCAGGAATAATATCGTATATGTATGAAAACATAAGTAATTTTTTTATCTTAATACTATACGTAAATAAATTTGAGATAGATTAATAGAGCTCCTTGCTAACGCTAGGATCAAGAGAGTCCTTGTAAGAACTAACTTCGAAGCGATCACGATACTTGGTTGGACTTCTCCGCATGTCGGTTTCACAGCCCGAGGTGCGAACGAGATAAGCGGAATGCGTAACGTTTTGTCGAATGTCCTGCTTGTGGTCACGCGAGAGCCACTTTGATGTTAGCCTCTGAATAAATACGTGCGCTCGATAAATGCCACGTGCAAGTACGGTATTTAAGCGCGTCGTTACGGGCCGACCTGTCCCGCCTCGTTAAGCCGTCAATCTTCATCTCGTCCAGCAGAATCAAGATTATCGATAAGTAAAACGGATCCGATACACGGCAAAAACCTCCCGCGTCGTGACGCCGTCATTAAAAAACTGTGACTTTAGAGTATCTATTATCCTGCGTGCACGCGACTGTGAATATGCCAGGTCGGTCGGGGAACACTTATTTTCTCAGTAATAGAACATTTTAACGCACGTGAATATGCGAGATCAACCGTATGGAAACGCTAACGCTATACGAAATACCGTATGTGTCGTAGACTATGTCGGACATCGAGAAGAAGCGTTTCCACGAAATGGCAGAGAAGGACAAGAAGAGATACGACACGGAGATGCAGAACTATACGCCGCCTAAGGGAGAGAATAAGGGCAGGGGCAAGAAACGCAAACACATCAAGGATCACAATGCTCCCAAGAGATCGCTGTAAGCCCTCACGCTGTTTAATACATAATGTATCTCGATCTCGAGAAAAGAATTTGCTTGATTAATATTTAAACACGCAGCGAGAAAAGTTAACTTGTAAATTCGAACGGAAACAAAAGTTTAACTTTTTTTAAAGCTTTATTCGCATTTTTAGTCATTTCTGGAATCTCGGCTTCCCGCAAATTTATTTCTTTAAAGTAAAGTTGCAATTGTTTTTCTGAAAATTAAATTTACAGAGCAATTTCTCAAAACTACATTCAAATTTAGATTATTTTCGAATTATACATTATAATTTTCTTTAGTCTCTATAAAAGATTGGTTTAGCATATTATCGCAGCACGAACCCTTTGAATAATAGCAGATAGATTTAATAATTAATTTCATCAGGTCTGCTTTCTTCTGGTTCTGCAACGATGAACGCGGAAAGGTCAAAATGCTGAATCCTGAATATCGCGTAGGCGATATAGCTAAGGAATTAGGCAAGAAATGGTCGGACGCAGATCCCGAAACCAAATCCAAATACGAGGCTATGGCAGAGAAGGACAAGGCTCGATACGAAAGGGTAACGTATCTAAATTTAGCACAATCTTACGCTTTTAACCATTAAGACTCCTAGCCCCGGTAATGTTATCATGTAACGTCAGAAGCTAAAAGTCATGAATTTTCTTATACTATATAGTCGGAATATATTACTCTTTTTTTTTTGCACAACTTGCAACTCGAATCTGATTGAATTGATTTACGAGATGAATGTCCAAGCGTTTTCGAAATAAAGATGAAATATTTCAAGATGAAATATTGAAATATTCTTTTTTTCCTCGCAGGAAGTGAGAAACGCGTATAAAAAGAAAATACAAAACAACGGCGTTCCGGTGGTCGAAACTATAACAATAAGCGACAGCGAATGGGAGGAATGGGAGGACGTCGAGGACGACGACGAATAGCGGATGCACGTCGAAATTTCTTCATCTATCACCCCGTGTCCTTCATCCTGAAAGCATACCTCACCTACTGTACTGTACCATTGACCTTAGCGTAAGCGTACTTACACCACCATCACTAGGAAAACGAAGCAACTAATCACCAAGCAACCTAACAATCAACCAAGAAGCTTTCTTCAACAATCCCCCACCAACCAACCTTCTAATTCTTTCCCCGATTATTTACGATAATGATAAAGTAATCCGCGCTAATTATGGTAATTATTTTAAAAGGAAAAACTGGTATGCATGAGTGGTGCGCGAGCGTGAGCGAGAGAGGATCATTGTGTTAGTGAACATTTGTACTTTAACATATTGATAGTAACGATGATGTAAAGCGGCTAGTAAGATATAGCGGAAGATAATGGAAGAAAAATAAATAAGTAAAATGAGAAATTATGAGTAAAATGCAAAAGCGGAAGAGATAAGACGTGGCAGAATGCCCAATACTTTCTCTATCCGGATGGAAGGCGCAGGGGCTCAATCACTGTTGACTTTGTGCTCTGTCGACGCTATATTACGAGCTATGTAGCTTAGTTTACTAATGATGAAATGCCGCGATAATGACGGCCTCCGTAGGGCGGGGATCGGAGATGGCTGTAGTTCTTTTTGCCGTGTTCTTTCGGATTTTATCCGGTCATGCGAGGATTGTGTCCTTTTGTGTCTTTTTCACGCATTGCCATCGGCACTGGTGAGAAAGACAGAGAGCTCTCTCGGATCCTCGCTTTCGAAAGAAGCGAATCATGTCGCGTCGTTGCAAAATTAATATACTTTTTTGGGGAACTCTTTTTTTAGTTCAGTTCAATTCAGTTTAGTCCAGGTCTGTTCTGTAAGTTCTGTTCACTTGTTGCCAGCGTCGTTATGGCATGAACACACATACATACATATATATACATACATATGTGTATATATATATATATATATATATATACACACACATACATATGTATATACACATACATATGTATATACACATACATATGTATATACACACGCAGACACGTACAGACAATTGTTGTATTATACAGACTTTGTACAGAGAGCTTCATTTTTTTCTTTCCTATATTTTTAGAGAAGCGATTATGTTGAGCGCGCGTGATGGAACATGAGGCCGCTTTACGCATATTTGCAAATATATAATTGATTTTATCGAGGTACACACATGTGTGTGTGTGTGTGTGTCTCTCTTATATAGCTGTAAGTACGTTTAGAATTAACCCTAGAATCCATGATACATTTTTTTGACCTTCTAATCCATGACTGGGGGCAATATCGACCCCACGCTTTATTTGATCGTAAAACCGGTCCTACAGAAATAAAGGGCCTTTAAACCTACATGAATTTCTTCGTTTTTTAATAACGAAGAGAATGGTATACGGTAAATTTAATTTTACTCAAGTTTAGTTAGTGAAAAATCCATTTAAAGACTGAAAAACGCAGAAAATCAGCAAAAACCTCTTTTTTTAAACAAAAATTTGTATCTTTTTTTGTAATCAACCGATTTTAAAATTTCAAACGGGGTTTTAAAGAGGACACATTAGACTATTAGAAAAAAATTGTCATCGCTATGTTCTGTTCAAAAAGTATATTTATTTGGGACTATAAAGATGAAGAAATTCGCAAAGTTGAAATACGGAAAAAGTCGATGAAAAAACCATAAAAAATTGTATTTTAAGTATTATTTCATTTTTATTTGATACAAAATAGTAAAAAATATGAAAAAAATGAAACATTATATCGCCCAGCCATTTTCTGCGAAATGTCAATCTTCTTAGGCAACGGGATTTTTACCGACTAAATTGTGTGATATTTCGTCTTAAATAATATTTATGACTATTTATGCTCAGATTACGTAATAATACATGATATATATTGATTCTAGCGAAAAAATAAAATTAGCTTACCGTGACGAAACTCAAACGGCAAGTCACGACTGGGGTCGATATCGACCCCACGCCCGCTTTACGACTGTGCTACTTCACTGCTAGCGAACAACTAAACGCTGCGACCGACATAACCCTACTTTTAGAAAGTTGAAATGAATTATGGTTCAGGTCCTGAGTCGATAATGTCACTCGCTAGCTCAGGAGCGTAGTTCAAAGTTCGCCTGGGGTCGAAATCGACCCCAGTCATGGATTCTAGGGTTAAGTATACGTGTATCACTTAACGCAGACTTGAATTTTCCGGCGACTCTCTATGTCTTTTTTTTTTAAGCATGTACTTTTTTCAACATTTACACGGCAGTGTTACAAGCCACGAGCCACCACGTGATTGAGCCTTAATTACGTAGCCGATAAACGATCGCCCCGAATGGAATCGGGAGAAATTGTGTGCGAGAGAAAAAGAGAGTGCGTGTGTATGTAGCTCGCAGCCTCTCTATTAAATCATTGGATATGAGATGTCACTCATGGATTCATATGTCACTTCTTGCTAAAGTAAGAATTAATTATAAGCATAATTTAGAAATGGTTTATTGTATAAATCACGTGAACGAATCATGTGAGAAAAGTGAATAATTGTATCCAAAATTTCACGTCCGCAAATATATAGTTGGAAATATGTATCTTTTTATATCTTTTTATCTCTTAAGTTTCCTACATTTTTGATCAGCATGATTTTGTGAACTTTTATTAGACTTGTGAACTTTATTCACTTTTTATGGATTTTTTTTCAAGATATATATTGACCGAGTTTTCTGAATTATTGTATAAGTTATATGAATCATATATTTTCCAAAAAATTAAAATCATTGATGTACATATAAAACCGACATATCATATCATGTGCAAGGGCCTAATATTAAATCAAAATCAGTAGCACGATATTTTAGCATCTCGTCGGAACTGCAACGGTGTCGCCGCGCGTGTGTCACAAATAAAAAATTAATTCAGTAACTTGGACGTCTATACAGAATTAGAAGATATTTTGAAATTACACTAGGATAAATGATTCCATTTTTGTTTGGAGATTTTATGGAGAAGTAAGTCAATGGTAAACTTAAAATTAAAACAAATTTTTTTATTTCAAAATTAGTTATTTTCATTTCTTTTAGTATTTCTTTTAAATGTCCAAAAATATAAGATTAATCCGATGGCAGATTAGTAAAACCAAGTTAAGTCCAAAAAATCAAAAGTACGCAAATTTTTGCACGATACTGTATTATATGTATATACACACATATAATATACACACACCACTGTACGACTATATTAGTAATTTATATTTATTTTTATCTGAAATATTTTTTTATATAAAACATGTTTCGAGATATCTCGCCCCGTCCCGGATTATATTAAAGGAATTATATTAAATAGACAATAGTTCCGGAAAGATGTAAAACAATTTTAATTTTGCTTTAATTTTTCTTTTTTTTCCTGTTATTCGAAAATATGTATATAATATACATTTTAAATTAATTTTGATATCTGTTATTGCCATATCTTAGTACTAAAAATACTTCTTCGTTATATTGAAATTTTGTAGCAGAACCTTCACAGAACGCGAAAAGAAAGCTGAAGAAGAATGATTTCTATGCGAGCAAACACGGTACTACAGTGAAAGACATTGCCGCCGCATGTAAGACTTCAAAATCAGTCGTACAACATGTATTAAAAAAATTACGACTATGCATGAGGACCGCAAAATTGTTCGTCTTTCAAAAAAAAAAAAACCGCTGATGCACCGCTACCGAAATCTAAGACAAATTTTCGAGTTTCCATGACAAAAATCTATCAATTAATGTTATTATAAGGCTTAAAGGACGCTAGTTTATTTGAAGAACGATCCGTCAGAAGCCCGGCAAATGTTAATTACAAAAAAAAGAAAAAAAAAGAAAGCAAGATTTGCAATGGCACATTTAACATAGAAACATTGGACTGACAACGAACGGAAAAGGATTATCTGGACTAATCTGGAGCGATGAATTCAAGCGTGAATTCAAGTATCTGCTTGAAACAATGGAATACGATATATTTAATGTCCTTCTGGCAAAAGATTTAATTAACGTTACCAAGTTCCGACTGTAAAACATGGAGGCGGAAATATGGGGTTGCTTTCATGGAGAAGGAATGGGACCATTGCATCGCATAACGGATATTCCTATAACTGCCGAAGGCTACGTGAATGTTTTATCTTTTGCAATTAAAAATTTGACCACTAAATAGATTTTTTTTTTAGATGACAATGATCCAAAACATGCAAAATTTGTTGTAATGTAATTTAATAATTTCTTCCAAAGTTCATCTGTACAACCATTTGTCTTCTCAAAAAGTATTATCACATTTTCTTACCGATTCTTATTTTTTCCTATTATTTAATGCATGTATTTGTACACATTTAATAGACCTTTTTTTGCATATATAGGTGAAATTTTGTTAAAAAAAAAATGTATGTGAGAAATAACACTTCAAATATTGTAATAATAAAATATCAATTTTCTAAGATGTGATTTAGCAATTAAAGACAAAAGTTTTGTACGCAATCGCACTTGACATTTATTTGCACATAAAGATAAATATACTTTTGTAAAAATGCACAATGAGAGAGATACAACGTTTAAAATTTTATAGCTAACCTGAGAAATCCTCAAAATGATTTGTATTTGAAAGAAAAAAAAACGTAACAAAATTCCTAATTCACATAAGGCCGATCTCGAAAGCAAAGCTTAAAATGGATCTTACAATATTACGAGCCTGCCACATTCTTGTATTACTATAAACTTTTTATTTAGAAATACATAAAAGATTTAAAAACTGAAAAAGTTAACTCACACTTGACCGGATCCATTAGACTTTTATAACGTAACCTAGTCTGATTAAATAATGGATATATATTTCTATATATTCCTAAATTTATATTCATGATAATCCGTAAAGTTTTAATGTCCTATCCATGCTGGTAGACGCAATGTATTGTGCATGCTTTCCGAAACGAACCCCGGTGGCCGCCGCTGTGTGATCGTTCAGGACCTTCAATTCCTGCCATTGCTTACAGAGATATACCCTGAAAACAATACGACACATATAATACAAGCAACCTTAAATTAATTCACGTTATTCAATATTAAAACATATGGTGAATAATATCAAATATTAAAATATTTGATATATTCGCTACTGATTGTAAGACAATAACACAAGTGTTATTTAAAATTCTCCATTTTTTTAAATATGAAACATTCTGTATTTACTAATTACTATATATTAGTATCATTATTTTAAAATAATTAATAATTATCAATAACCAATAAATTCAGTATTTTACCTGACATCCGTTCCTGCCACAGCCAAGTAAGTCCCACTTTGATCAAAACAAATATCCTTCACTTCATAGGATTCCTCCAACTGCAATGTCTTAAAGTTCTTCAGCTTGCGCAAATCCCAAAGTTTGACGCAAGAATCTTCCGCAGCTGTCGCCAAGTAATATCCATTCTCAGAGAAACTAATGGCTGTGATTACACCCGTATGTCCCGGAAAGTTCGCAACATTAGATTGTTCTTTCAAATCCCAGATCTTCACCTGAGAGTCCGCTGTACCAGTGCCAAAGATTAAACCGTCAGGATGAAATTGTGCCGTTGTCAGTGGTTGTCCTGCTTGTCCTGCAACCTTTAAACAGTTCACGATAAGTATGGAAAAAAAGAAGAGAATGGAAGAGAAAAAAGGGGTAGAACCTTTTATTCTTTATAAACTAAAAACAATTTTATGATTAAATTTAACAGTACATTAGTTTAAAACATACTTTAGTCAGTAATCTGCCAGTACGTATATCTGAAAAGGCCCAATGCTGATCCAGGGAGGAGCTTAGTAAATAATCGCCGGTTGGATGTAGAGACAATCCGGTCACAGGTGCATCATGAGCTTTTAATAACAATGTCGTTTGACTGGTACCAACATTCCACACGCGAATTGTAGCATCGGGTGATGCAGTCATCACTACATCTTCCTCTGGATGATAAATAACTCGTGTAACCTATGAGGATGATAGAAGACAATTAATATGTTTTAAGAAATAATATAACGGCAATTAAAATTGTAATTGCGCACTTTTTTCGTGTGACCTTTGAGGATTGCCACCACTTGTTCGGTATCCTTGTTGAAAACAGTGGCATTCTTGTCGGCACCACCTGTTAAAATCTTGCTGGTATCAGCACTGTGAATATCAAGCGCCAGAATTCCAGGCACACTGGCAGAATGAAGTCCCTGAAATTATATAATTATTTTCGATGATAATAATAATAACTCGTTTTTATTTCCATAAAATTAAAAATCTTTGAAATTATCGTATGATTATATATTATTAGAATTATATTTTTTAATGCAACTTTCTGACTATATTTGAAAGTAAATCTATATATTTATAACACAATCCTCAGTAATAATTAGCGCAGTAAATTTTGAAAGTTATATAAAACATAAAAAAACTAACGGGATGTGATGCAAGGGTCTGGAATGACCGGATACTGTCCTGAGGCATAAGATCTTCCGGTACTGAGCGTCCACGTCGTTTTCGCTCTTGAGTAAGAACGGTTGCTCGTTCTTGAAGTTTCTGTATTACATCTTCAGTGATACCAGCCTGTTCCATAGGTTGAGCTGCTGTGCCACCAGCCTCTACTGCCACAGCCTGAAGAAAATATAAATTGTTAAGAATTTTTAATTTATTAATAGAAATTATTCAGAATTGTACTTATTTTATTTTTTCATCATAACTGAATGTAGTATCTTATTATATTACACACGCATATGCAAATGTTACATTCTATCACCCATTCTGATTTCAAAGCTACAAATTATTTTTTTATAATAAAATATTAAAGAATTGAAAATTAATTGTCAATTTATATCCCAAGGTCAATGTTTGCTAGTTACATGTTATGTAATTTTTTAAACATAAAAAAATGAAGTTATAGAAACTTAATTAAGATTATTAAATATTTACATTTTAAGAAAGTTTTAAAAAATGATCAAATAATAATAACGTACAGGCTGCGGGATTGTAGTAGCCTGGACAATTCCAGCTTGTGGTTTGAGAGTGGCCAGCGCCTCTCTGGCAGCAGTGACTTCTTTAGTCAGCCTAGCAATCACACGACAAGCCGCATCATGCTGATACAAGGCATGAGACAGCTCCTGCCTCGCAGTCTGGAGTTGTTGTCGTAACGTAAATGAATGTAACATAACTGCATCCCATTCATCTTGCATAATTTTCAATATTGCTGGAATAGAAGTCGCACTAGGTGGCTTGGGCTTGACAATTGGAGTCGCTGTAACAGAAGAAAATTTGATAACAAAAATAATTACATAAAAAAAATATACCGTATTAAATAATGAAGTTTAAAAGTACCTTTTATATCAATGAGCTGCTCAATAGTGAGTTCTTTGCCATTAATAGGATCTACCCCATTTTCAGATATATACTTTTCTATGAGACGTCTCTCAAATATTGACCCAGAGGCAGGAGATATCACTGGATGCTCCGGTACCTCATTGGAAACTGAAAATTATAGAAATAATTTATCATTTTTGTTAAATCTCAAGGTAAATTTCATCATGCTAGAATTCAAATATTAATAAACCTTTCTTCCATACAAGTATTGTTAATTGCATACTTGTGCATATAAATTTACACATATATGTATAAACAATACATGTAAACGCTAATAATGATACAATTTACAATCTAACAAATTGGACTGTGCCATCATAAAACTTTCTACTTATAGCGAACCACCTGTTTTATTATTACGTATTATAATTACATCATAATTATGTTCATTAATAAAGCGGCAAAGGGTTTTCTAGGTTATGTTCGTCAACTCTGCCGGCACACAAGTCTCTAAACCTCCCAGCATAATGTTGCGTTACAAGTGTCATCCGTGCGAGCTTAAACGTCAGGAGGATCAAAAGGAAAGATAGCTCGATCGTAAATTGCAACTCGTGTTCACGCGAATACTTACTCGCGCAAGATAACGCCATTTTCCTCGTTAATTCAAGACGCCTTCAGAGACGCCTGTCTTCACAGTCTTCCTTCCGTCGCCTCGTCAATTTTGAAGCACGGCAGAATGGAAGCCGTTCTCCATTGGCCGATCCGCCGACGCCATGGCCATATCGCTTTTCGGTGCGCAATGCGCATTTCCGGGTGGAAGTTCCGGCGCGCGACGCGCCGCCGGACGGCGCCACCGGCGCCGTTCGCGAGAGTCCGCCCGTCGCCCGATGAAGATTTGTTAGTTTGTTGGCCGCCCGCCGTCGGCGTCTGCTGGTCTCGCGCGATGATTAGATTAATTAGGTCGTACGGTTAGGATTTCGTCTAGTTTGTAGGGATCGACTGAGTTATCGCTTGATTATTATGGCTTCCTTGGTCGCGGATTACGGGACCTCCTCCGGCTCGGACGGCGAGACGGACGACGACGTTTCGGACAATGCGTAAGTTTGGGCCGTTGCGTAAAACCGCCCCCGCCCCTCCGGATTGCTTCCGTCAATCTCCTCTCCTGGGTTTGTTTTCTCTCCCTTTTTTTTATTTTCGCACCGATCCCGCGCCAGTTTAATCTTCCTCCTCGCGAGATGCACGACGCGCTTGCGAACATCTCTGCAAGCTCCAACGGAGCTTGCGGGAATCCGTCGAATTGCAAGACGCAAGACATCGTGTTTGACACTAAGGGGGAGACAGTCGCATTTTTCAATACTTATTAATAACATTAAATTGGAAAAAAGGATACATTTTTTTTGCCAAGCACTCGTTTAAGTTCAACAACCGGTTTATACGTACAGAATGCGGCTTGTTCTTTGTAATCTGATATTGCCTCACCGTTAGCTTCAAGGGTGCGGAGCAGGTGGAGTCGGAGGGGGAGGAGGACGAGGAGGCAGAGGAAAATGAGGAGGAGAACAGCAGGAGTAACGGTGGACACGTGAGAATAACTGAAACGACAGCTTCCAAAGACAAGCTTCCATTGCCGACGCCAGATTTCAACAGCGCGCCCACGTTAATGAGGACCTCGGTATTCCTGAATCCGTTTGTCGAAGCGGAACGGGCGAAGAGCGCGATCCTGGAGAAGCACGTGAAGATGACGCCCACGCTGGACGACACGAAGATGATAAACGGCCGCAAGATCTGCTGGAACTATCGGAAGGGTCGTTGCCGCTTCGGCCACAACTGTACTTTCGCCCACGACTCGGATCTGCATCGCAGCGCGGCCGAATTAGAAGCCTTACGGGCTCCGCAGGAGACGCTGGTCTGTCAAACTCGGTATAATGGGCAGCAACAGCAACAGCAGCAGCAGCAGCAGCAGATACTGCCGCCCACGAACGACGACGAGAATGAGGTGGATCAGGAGAACAATCAGACAGCGAACAGAAAGCGTAAGAAGAGGCCCGGCCTGTGCCAATTGTTGCTTCCGAGTAAGAAAGTCTACAAGCAGTTCAAAGCGCAACAACAACAGCAGCAGCAGCAGCAAACCAAAACTAGATGAATACTATTCCTTCGTTTGGGGGTAGTAGTAGGAGATGAAATTGTTCTTCTAGCCGAATCGTTATGTATCTTTTGCGAATCGGAAAGTACGCGCAATGAGCAATTTCCCTGCGCAAATTGTAAAAAAAAAAAGATTTTTTTAAAGAGGATAATTTAGATGAGATTTTAGAAGATAGAAATTATGAGAGAGCAAAAATTGCAGGAGAAACGAAAAAGATCATTGTGAACGGTTTTAAGTTCGCTCTCGAGTTTTACGTTTTCGAGAATCGAATTTGAAACGGCTCCCATCAGCAAAGTGGGAGCCATTAGCGTATAGCGATGAGACTAATCGAGATCTCGTCTAAGATTTAGATTAATATTTAATTAAAACGCGATTTCGCGAACAAAATCAATGTAGGTATACAAAGGAAAAAGAAAAAATAATTCCGATTTATGCTTCCAACGCGAACAAAACATATGTAGGATAGGAGCTTTATTTGAGAAACTTTTTATCTCATATAAATTCGCGAAAGATTCCCGTTGCGCGCACAAAACGGACGCGTGTGCTTCTTAAGATTCGTCTTTCGTAACGCAACGAACTCGTAAATACATGTCTTCTTGTTATCTTGTTTTTCCATATTTATCGTTACTAGCCAATTATTTACTAGACATTCAACAGTACTGTTCGTTCGTGAGAATACCAAAATGACGTTTTATAATCCAGACACAGAATATATATTGTAATAACACGTGATGATATTCGACGAATTTGGTGTTACAATACCCCTTTCCACATACGAAGAAACATTCTGTATACCTGACAACAATACTTCCATGCGTTTTTTGTGAATTTAGGATTGATCGAAGCGCATATGCTTGATTACATCCCTCTTTTATAAGACAAATGTTTATTTTACATTTCCTTACACGGCGATCGACGAAACAAATTCGAAATCGAATGTAATTGCAATATTGGTAGATATTGCGAATGACGGCAAAGTCATTTACTAATACATTAATCTTTCTAACGAAGAAGAGTAATTATGATAATAGATCGAAATAAAATAGAAGGACAAACTAAATGTTTACCTAACTTTATCCAATTTAAGTGGTTAAACAATGTTTTACTAACGTGTTAATTACCTGTTGGAGAAGAAGAAAATAATTGCGATAATAGATCAAAATAGGAGAAACAGTGAGAAACCTCAAGTTTATCGTAACTATCGTGACTTAAAAGAGGCTCCTCGGTTTCCGAGGATTTCTAAAAGGTTGCCAATAAATGATTCAGCTGTGCTGAAACAACGTCTTGCTTAATTACTCTCTTCTACACCCAGTATATCAAAATATATATAGCAAGTGTATAAAAATCTTTAAAGAATTGCCATATAGTTAAAAAAAGCAAATATTTCAAATTTGCTTTAATTAGTTAATTACGAGAAATTGATAAAAACTAATAAGGATGCGCCTTTTTCTTTCAGGCCTATTCAAAAAAATGTATCTTTAATCACAAACCCTCTGAAATGGAATTTTACTCAAAAATATTGATTGTTAAATGAGAAAGAAGTAATCAGAGGCAATACATTTTTTGAAACGATCTGAATAGGTTTAGTATATGGTGGAGATATAAGACATGATAGGCACGTGACATTGTTTTATTAGACGCTTATATAGATATAACGTTTTGTTTTTCAGATTCATTATCTACGTAAACTGAGTGCGCATTGATAACTCACTGTTGCATCATCGAATGAAAATATAGACTTTCGTGTTTTTATATATATATATTTATATATATAATATATGTATATATATATACATATATATTTCTTTCTCTTTATTTCCGCGAATGAATGTTTCACAGGCACTTCGTCTCTAAACAGTGGCAAAAATTTGTGAATGATCAGTTTGGCGTGTAGAAAATGCGAAAGCGACACGTGAGGGTAAGCGTCATCGCAGAACTCACCATCAAGTTTTAGGGTCACGAGCAAAATATAAGATCTCGCAAATCACCTTTCTATCATTAATCCTCTTAATCATACTTATCTCTCGTAATCTTTTTTTTTTTTCAGCAAATCTCTCGTCTCTGTCAGTGAGATCTCTCGCGATTACATCGACAACACATATTACAATTAATCACAGAAATGGGTAGATTCGACAAAAATAATTGCGCCACATTATATACAATTAACTTAATTACTTCTATAGGCAAGCACCTATTAAGTACTGATATATTCGATCGTTAAGATTTCGCCGTGATTGCAACAACAGGCTATTTTACGCCATTGCCATATTTTTCGAGTGAGTTATCAGATTATAATTTCTCGAGATCTAAAAAATTAGAAATTCCTACATCCTAAAGAAATATGTACAAATCTCAGAAAGCTTGAGAATACTCTATAAAAAAATGAGAAAACTTTGGCTTGCCCGACGATAAAAGGGAGAATAAATTCGCATTAATTGTTCGAAAATATTTCGAATATAGCCTTGTAAGTACTATCTTCAATCCTTAAAGTCAGGAACTTTTTACAATTCAATTGTCCTATAAAAATTGAAATCTGAAAAAGTTTAATTTTCAAAAGATAAAAAGAGATATAAATATATATATTAGAAATCTTTAAAAGCAATAGTTCGACTAATAACATCATTAAAAAGTTATACAGGTTTCAATTCTTTTCTCCAATTACATAAACTATTATTTCGCGATCAAGCAAATTTCCAAGCATTTTTCAAATTTACAATATCCGGTATTAATTAAAAAATAAAAAACAATCACATGATTGTATATCTGCGTAAAATTCGTGCTTCAAGGATTTTACGAAATATTTTAATATCAAATTTTTTTCTGATATACATAGAAATGTATACAAGTGCTAGAGATCTGATAGCTCACTTTAAAACCTGTAACTTCGATATTGCATTACTGTATCACCTATGTATCGCAAAATACTACAATATCGTTGGAACATAAATTTTTAACGTCTTTTGTGATCTTTTTTTTGACATTAAGTACATTACAGAGATATTTAACACATTTGAATTCCTTAAAGATTCCCAAAAGATTTTGCGATAGTCTCAAGAGAATTTTTCAACCGTTTCTTACGGTGTGTGGCCCGATAACGTTGCTGTCTTAAAATGCGTCGATATTTCTCTTTCTTCTTGAGAAAATCACGTTTCCAAACGTCGATTTCTCGCAATACGATACGCGCATTTCTCTATCACAATCGTTCTTTCGAGCTTTCGATGGTTGTTAGACAATACTTGAGGCGTATAAAGAGTAAAACTGGACTAAAGTAAAGTGAAGTACAAACACTTGATGCATCAATGCACATCGCTCATTTAATGAAGCTGTATTGAAAACATGCTAGGACCTCGTTTCATCAATGTCGCGTAACTTTAGCTCTTGTTCAATTCATCTCTAACTTATCTCTTTGGCTCATTCTTCTCTTCTTTCATGCGGAAATTTAAAAAGAAGTGATAATAAGTTACGGTGAATCTGGTAAAACTTAATTTTTACCAGAAATCGATATTAAATATCACACAAGCATTTGACGAAAGTGACAATTTTATATATATATATGTATATATAATCGACATTTCCCTCCAAATATTTCTTCATTTAAAATTTTAGGAATTTTTTAAAATTGTAAGAAAATGTTGAGAGAATGACAAATGTATTATTCAAAAATTTTTTAGATATCTTGAGACTTTCTGAAATTTCGTCGTAAATTTTCGAAAGATTTACACTGGATCTCTTGATTCTGATCCAAGTTTAATCGACGTTGACGAAACTGACCGTAAGACCTTTCATGAAAGTTCCTTAAGTACGACACGCAAGTTTGATTAAAAAATAGATATTATCTGTGAAATTTTATATAGAAGACTATCGCACTAGTAGTTCATTCAATATTAATTCAGATAATTCGCGCCGACACTGATAACGTTAAGTCCCTGTGCTACAGCTCGGAATATTCGCGAATCGCTTATTATTAAAAAGACTTTACTGTTACTCAATTTTCCGCATTAGAATCTATTAATCAAATCCGTTCTTTTGCGGTTTATCGACCTTTAACTCTCGCAAACTCTCCTCCGGCCTCATGGTCGAATTGCGCACTTCCAGCTTTTGGCCGTCGCCGTTCATGTTACATCGCTCGGCGAATGTCGCTTTACCGTTCGTCAGACCGTTTTGGATGCTCTTCTTGACGATCGCTTGCTGACGGTTTGTAATCGAACCCAATGCGCTGCTGGTTTTGAAATCGAGTCCGTTACTTTGCACTTCGGTCGTTAGACTCTTCGAGATCGGGGCACTTTGACTCTCTGCCAATTGCATGATGCCTGCAAAATGGAATGTCGAGCGTTAGATCGTTTGCGTTCTAATATAGCGGTTTCTATCATTAGTCACCTCAGATAATCTATTATTTAGCACGCTATTCTTCAGCACGGTTGAAATACGTGAAGCTCGAATGGCCGAAAAAGTTTGAATCATCGAGCTACGTTTCTCTACGCTTATACGTAAAACTACGGTTATATAAGTACAACTTTTCTAGTCCGAGCCTAACAGATAGAAGAGAAAGAAATATGTAAGATGAATGCGCTTGTGTAACAAAAACATAGATATCCTTACAGTTACAGAATTTAAATATACTAATACAGTACCGTGGCAATATTTATTGGTGCTATTCCATTCTTCGCGTAAGCTGAGATTGAACATGCTATAATCCGGATTGCCGGTGACCTCCTTCTCAATCGTCAGGAATTGAGGCAGAATGTTTTTCAGCTCGTCACCCGTCAACGCCGTGTAGGTCTCGAGCAACATCAAGCCTCGACATCTGTAAAGTGCGCACGAAGTTACATTTAGATTAACACAATGTCCTTCCCTCTCTTACGATGAATAAATACATACGTGAGAGTGAAGTAAAGGATTTTTCACTTTATGTTATAGACTTGGTAACTTGTCATGATTTTATCTTATTGACTACTGCGTTTTTGCGATTCTAGATTTGCGATTGCATGATATGGTTTGGGCACTAATGTCAGCGAATTAAAAAATGTTGTGTGCGTGGTTCGAATTCACTTGATAAGGACCAGAATGTGGTCGAAACGTTGTGAAGAATAAAATTGTTTTTGGCCAGTTCGGTCGAGAAAAACGACTTTTATTTTGAAGTAAAGGATCTTAGTGGAAGCAAAAGAGTTTTAATATTAATTTTTTTATTAAATAATCTGAATCTTGAAGTTAATTATAATCGAACTATTTATACGAAATTATTTCTCAAGATATATTTTGCATGCAAACATTATCGCCAAGCATAGAAAAACCAATCGTATAAGATGTCTTAGATTCATTTTTCACTAATTGTAAGTTTACTTTTTATTTATTTTTTTATAAATATAGAAATCGACTTTTCGATTATCGATATCGAAGATAGATAGAGTTTCAACATTTTAGTTCATTTAACCGTGGAAATACTGGGGTGTTACCTGGGATGCGCCGGTTCTCTGTATATGTCTAACTGGAAATACTGATTGTTGATGAGAAAGCAACGGCGACGCTTGAAAATAGTGAAGTGCGAATCGTCGCGCTGGGCCAACATGTTCAGGTAGTCTCGGTGCGTCAGTTGGGTCTTCACCTCGATCACTTGGCCGCACATCTTCGGTCGGCGAATCGTGTGGATATATGACCAGTGACCTTAAAGAATAGAAAATTCAAATTGTATCGTCGCTCGGATCCGTCGTTCGGACGTAGGAAAATAAAATATGACGATGACCGATGCACCGTTAACTTAAACACTTTAAATGAATTATCGAATTTTTTGATAATAATAAACACAAGTTAATTTTCCCCGTCAAGTGATAATATTGCTTTAAATGGTTAATTGGGTCGCAAATGAGGAGAGCTTTTCGTTGTTTGCACGGTGATTCACCTTTCTGGCCGCGCTTGCGTAGACGGGCCTGCATCTTGGGATTGTTGCTTTGGAGGTAATTATGCACGACGTCGAAGTCCTGGAAAGGCGGGAACTCGCTGTCCGCCGGCAGCGGCGCCTTCACGAGGAACTTGACCTTGCGACTGCTGGCGCGCAACCGGTCGCCGGTGTCGATGCCCAGTTTCTGGCACACGCACTCGATCATCCGGCAGATCTTAGACTCGAAATCCTGCGAGTTGTCGATAACGTCGAAGTATGGGTGGCCCACCCAGGAAGCCGCGGCCTTATAATCCAGCTCCCGAGCAAGTTCGACACCCTCGGAGCGACACGCGTGTTCCTCCGTCGAGTAGAACTCTTCAGCGCCGTTCGCGGCCGAAACCATGTGGAGGATCTGGTTATATCTGGTCAACACGAGAGAGAAAACGGGAGTTTAGTGGTAAATAAAATATTAAATTAAATACCATTGGACTGCAAGACTAATAGCAGTAAATACTACTAAAAATGAAAGAGTATGAGAAGATTAATTTATTAGTTATTACATACAAAGAGGCTCATACGATTGATAAATCACCTAATGAAAAAAATCTTAGAGCCGGTATACTGTTAACCTTTTCCATTAGGTGATCTACTAATTGTAATTAGTTTTCAAAAAATAGATTCTCCCGAAGACAAAGACGAGTATCGACGTTACAAGCTTTCTTGTATCCTTCATTTGTCTCACCTGTTGTCTCTTAGTTCGACGTTGTTCCATCCGTTCGAGGCCATCATGAGCTCCCATTTATCTTTCGAAATAACTGTGAAAAATTACTCCCAATTAATCTTTACGTCACCGGAAAAAATCCTGAACTAATTCTATTGTTTTCAGAGTTTGTACTAACAGGCGGAGGCGTCCATAGCACCGCGATCACAGATGATCAGGCAATTCCTCGAACAGCTCTCACCCAGTTGAAAGAACGTGTTCTCGATTTGTATCATCGTGCGCAAAAGATTTTCCTGAAATTTGAATGCTGCAACACACGTGTGAAAGCAAATGCGGTATTATACAACGAATGTTCTCGCTCGCTCGTTTCGAGGTGTTGCTTGGGTAGGATCGATCTGCACGTGGACCTCGGCGATACTTGAAGCGCCTAGCCTGAATAATCGCGTCATTTATCACGATAAAGGGAGCCTGAAGCTCTAAGGAAGAAAGCCCTAAATGCGGTTTAGCTCGATAAACTTTCTTAGGAGCGGTATTTTTAGAATTATAGCGAGTATACTAATCGAGTTATCTGAAAGACAGTCTCGTATTAAAGCCCTTTTCAAGCGAGATCCTAGCGAGACGGGCGGACGATCCTCGTTCGTTCCAGTGACATGAAAAAAAAAAAAAACAAAATTCGCGAATTTTTTTATCAATTTCTTTAATATTTAAGATCCATGATTTTGTGTACATTATTTTGCCAATAATTTTGAAAGAGGTAGAAAAAGATGTATCTGTGATGTTTTTATTCCACAGTTGATTGACGAGAGGAGATTCGATTTATTTCTGGACGAGGAAATACCCGAGGATTCGTCTCTCGTCGGCGAGAGAATTCTAGAGTGCCTTGCATTTCAAGGCCGAGACACAATGAAGCGTATAAAGATAAAAATGTAAGAAATAAGGAATATAAAATACATAATATCGCGTTGACACGCAGGACGAGACTACGAGAAGCGATCGATAAGCGGAAAGATGCGGCTAAGGGATAAAATAAGCTCCTACGCCTACTGGATAGCACGAAAAAGTGTACCCAATTGACTAGTATAAAGAAGACTTGTTAATCGGCAAATTGAAAGAAGGTATTCATTTCACAAAGTTACAAAATTCCGATCACCAGATTGAGAAGTTCTTTTTACTTTACTTTAGTCGGTGATTATTTCGCGAACTTGGAAATCTGTTTTGCCTTCCGTTTCATTTAGATCAATATCTATTTCGTAACATCAGTTAAGTATTCTCTATCCTACAATTCTTCGAAGAGAATTAAATCGTTTATTTCTTTAGAAAGAATCAAGAATGATATATTATTATATTATATTATATAAATATTTTTATAAATTTTTATATAAATATATAAAAATATAAAATAAATTCCTATGCAATTTACTAGACGCTGAAGATAAAAGCGACACGGTGGAAAATTAGAATAATAAAAGGTAGAAATAAAAAAAAAATCTAAAATGTTTTCGGACTAATCGCTGATTTCCTTGTGCGTCTTACACCGGTATTTTCATCGTGTCTCAGACCCAAACTCTAGCGCGATAACTCGGACTCACCCACGCCGGAATCGACCTCCAGGATCTCCGGCCATCTCGCCTCGCCATTGCGGGAAGCCTCGCTCCTACGATCTAGACACGAGGATTTCGCGTGCGAAGGACACGGATTCTCTAGAATCAACCTTGATCTTGGCCTCACGTTGGGATTCGGAGACTCGGGTTGAAAACAATATCACGCTTTTGCGCCCGATGATCGAATCGCGAAGGAAAAAAGACGAGTCGAGAGGAACTGGATGAAAGGAGCTCTTACTGAACGAAGATACGAAGTTACGAAGTTTGGGATTCTTCGATTATTCCCTATTCCTTTCCTTATAGTTCAATCTTTTTATTTCTTTTTTTTTCAATCTTGTTCTTTTTTTTAAACGAAATTAAACGAAACTGCTTCTTCTTGGACGAACCTAACGGGCTAATGTCAAGGATCTAATATCGTCGACGATGAGAAGTAATCGGATTACCGCGCTCAAGTTTCACAAACGTCAGTTTTTCTTTTCCAACTGACGAATGTGCCTTCGCGGAAAAATAGCCGAGTGACAAATGGATATAGAAATAAAGGCGGTAATAATCCGTGACGTTTTTAGCTTTTAGTCCTTGGTTCGTCGCAAACATCAAAACGAAATTTCTTTCCAATTAATTACGTCTCATGGCGAATCAAGTTGACAAATTTAAGCTCCTAAAATTTCTCAAGAACGCCAAATCATCGCAATAAAATTTTAAGTACGAAATGCAAGCGAATGAGAATAAAGTAAAATCTTACGAATGTCTTATTTTTTATATTTCCGTAATGCTCGAGAAATCGCAAGATTTTTGCAAGATGTTTTGCAAACATTTTGCAAATATTGTCACATGCTTCGACTGAAAGAATCGCGCCACTTTAATGTGATAAATTATCTCGCGCTTAATTATATGAGACGTTTACTTGGCAGGAGCGTTATAGCTCGTACAAAAATTGTATAAGAGATTCGGAACACGGTATATATCTGCGACGGATGATAAAACGTATGCGCAAAAAACGTAAGCGGGGGAAGCCTGACATTCGCGTTCGTTCGTTCAAGGGCGAGCTGATTAAAGTCGCAGTAGTCGCACGATCGCCTTACGTAAGGGCGAACGAGCGTTTCGATGACCACCGACGTAGCAAAATTATTATCTTATCTCGAGCACTACAGCAAAACTTTTCAGTTCAACCTCGACATATGCGCTGCCAGGTGGGACGTTTTAAGAATTAAAAGAAAGACAGACACACGTCCCTGAAAACGTACCGACAGCTCGGTCGAGCGCGCACAATACGTTCCGCGCGAAGTACGAAGAGTTATATTTGCGGGGAGAAATAATATGGTGCAAGAGATTTTAAAAATAGACCCGGGGTTGGACCAATTGACGCGGCCGCGAGGCGTAAATAAAACCGACAGGACGAGATAATTGAAATTTCGCCTAACGATCGGACAAAGTCCCCCGCGCGATACACGATATAGAACGGAAGGCCAAGTTTAGCATATATAGGCCAAGAAATTTTAATCGTTATGCAATCGGGCTGTGTTGTAAGGCCCGGTGTCCACGATGCTAGAACTGTGTCCAAGTTTCGGTTTAAGCCAATGAAACTGATGCTACTTTTCTGTAAGAGCTGCAAGTTGATTGGCTTAAACCGAAACTTGGACACAGTTCTAACATCGTGGACACCGGGGTTAACGAAAGTAAGCTCCACATCGCGCACATCTCGTCAAACGACCGTTCGGCAGCTGTTCCGGGCGCAACGAGACGCATAGACAGCATGTCCGAAATCGAGACATAAGACGTTTTGAAGACATCTTTAAGACGTCTTACGATATGATAGCTAAAAGACGTCTTACGTCCCGATTTCGGACATGGCTGGGAGAGACATGCCCGAACTTAAACTTCACCGGTGAGTTCCGCGGCGAAGCTTTCAAGGATCCGACGTTTCATACGCGACAACAGGTCGGACTGGTTTCCTTTATCCTTTTTTTTTAGCCGTCATCGAGATACGAAGTCTTTTTTTTTTTCCTCTCTCTCTTCTGCTGTCTCTCCCCGCGCTCTGGTGCAAAGCTTGGGATTTTTCCGTCCGCGTTTGTTCTCACTCACGTCGCGATTGCGCCGGTTGACGCAATCCGTCGTGTTACCGGGGCAATGCATCCGAGCCGCGACTTCCAAGGTCGGCGAGAATTAATGTCTCGCACCCGCCTTCCCTGGCGGGTTTGTTTCAGAAAATCAGAAAAGAGGAAAAAAAAAGAACAACACAGGTTCCCGACAGTTAATCCGTGTAATTTCCATCACGGCCGGACGAACGAATCCCAGAGCTGAGTCGAGACAGACAGTTCGACGCTTCTCTAATTAATTACGTCAATTACTGCAGCTGCAGCCTGATTCGCGTCGCGCGGGGATGAGGGGGATCGTTCCTGTGCTAATTTCCCTGCGTGTCTACATTATTGGAAAATTTTCACGTTTTAGGATATACGCTGTCAAGAATCGAAAGAGCACGTGAGTGTAAAAAGAGAAACGTGGGGGTGAAAGGGAGCGTATGAAAAAAAAAATGATATAATCAGCAAACTTACCCTCCTCCGCGTTCAGGTCTGTAAACTTGATGCCGCCACTGAAATGGAAAGAAAGCAGACGGCAGATATGAGACAATTGCGTGAGGCACGCGCTACAATACGAGCGTTTAAATTAATTGAGTTTAATCGAACGAATATTTATACAACGCAATTGCGACGCTGGAACGGTCTTAAATATCTCGCAGCTGCAACCGCAGCGGCAATTGAAGGAAGCTTATCGTGTTATACGCGGACCATCTTAATAAATAAATAAATCGCCTTCAAACGTCTCACTGTCGAATGCTACAATACTATACCGTTTCTCCCGGGAATGAAATCAATGGAATCAATGTACAAACTTATAATAAATTTTCCAGCCACACCCGATGGAGCGATCTTGAAGTTTTTGCGCGGCTTTTGCGACGCAAATGCAAATTGCTCATTTAATATTTACTCCGCGGAGTCTGTTTCGCGAATTATTTTTTTTTCCTTCGCGACACAATCTTGACTCGAACGAGAGGCGAGAGGGGGCGAACGGCTTTATTTCATTCTTCAAGAACTTCCTTTAACCCTGCAATGCGTAAAGCACACGCATACACCCGAGGGTTTGCGAGACTTTCCTGTTATCCTCGTATTTCCTGTTAATTTCGACAAATTTTCCAAATTGATTAATCTCTCGATCTATTTTTGTTCTTCAGACGCTTCACATCGTCAGGGCATTCCAGGGTTAATTCGAAAGAAAACCGTACTTGTCCAAGGGTGACTCTCGTTCCAACTTCTCTCTTTTTTTTTCTCTCTCGCTTTTTATTTATTTTTCTTTTTTTTTTCTTTTGTAAACTTGTGATCGTATAATTGCATACCTGAGCAGCACGGTCGCTGTCTCGGGGACACGGAACACCTGAAAAAGAAGACAACCACCGCTCTATCGAATCCAAAACGAAGGGTAAGAGCCCCCCGAAACTAGATCGCGTCTCTTTTCGAAAAAAATCTCTGCTCGGCTACAAGCCTCAAATCGCGACAAGATTGTAACATTTAATTGGAACAATTTAAAGATCATTGCTGATCATTGCATAATAATTTTTTTTCCTTCTTTTTTTTCTTTAAGAAAGACTCGAATCGATTGAAATATGTTCCGCAAAGCTCGAACGAGCTGTGATATCTTAGAATCAACCTCTATACGCAGTTGCGACTCACTGTGCGACTACTGCGACTTACTGCAAGGTAGAATCTCGCTCCAGAAAGAGAGAGAGACGAGCTACGGAAAAAGCTAGATTATGCCATAAATGCATTATCCTTGACTCGAATTATCGTATAGCACGCGACAATCGAACGACGTTCTGCAAGTAATACGTATGTACGGTAGACTCTATGCAGAATAAATAATCATCCCCTTCTCCCGGCTATATACCGTCAATAATAACGAAACTACCCTTACGTTAAGGTATACTGTACGGCGTCTGTCGAATCGAATCTAACGTGGCATCGAGCGAGCGTCGCTCGGAGAGAAAAGCAAAAGGTCAGTCAGGGGGGAGAAAACTCTCGCAATGAAGATCTCTCTTTTCTTTTTCTTTCTCTCGCGGAAAGCTTTTTGTTCTTAAGGCTCAAAGGGTTCTACCTACCTTCCAGCCCATGTTCTCGAAGAAGGTGCACAGCCTGGCCTGCCCGGTTGTCTTGCCGCCGCATGGTCCTGTAATCACGAGAACACGTGGTTTAGACATCGGCCGCTCCGAGATTCCTCGAAAAAATTTCACGCGAGATCCACACGTGCGAATCGTTTCTGCGCGCGTGAAACCTTTTACTTCGCGATATTGGTTGCTTTCCATTTACATCAAAACTCAGATAATTCTCACTTGTGACGTCATAACTCAGTTAAATGCAAACGTTCTTTTTGCATGCTGGCAAGTGAGATTCAACTGAGTTTTTATCCACAATCGAGACCGCGTGCTTTAACGAATCAAATAAACTCAGATTAAAAGTGAGGCTATGGACCTGTATTGTTATACGATAGCTTTGTCACCAAAACAAGCAGGTAAATACGAAATGACACATCTTACCTGAGTATAAAATACTACACATATCTGAGTGACTCAGATCACTTGAGTGTAAATGGAAAGCAACTATTATACGTCTTCTCCTGGCTTGTTTTTCGTTACATAAAATAAATGACGAGCATATGAGAAGGCAGACAGTCAATAAAAGTCAAATTGATCGCAATTGGTGCGCGTCGGCCCCGGCTATTAACTATTAACTCGTCGCGACGTTATAAATCGTGCTCGTTATGCATATCGGGATGGCAGCGAATTTTGAGCCTGTCGCGCGCGACCTGATCCTAAAATAAAGTATGCAATCGCGCCGCGACTCAGCATCTAAAAGAATTCCGGTCTTTTTTTCGGGCTTCTCCCCACTAAAGTATCTAATCTAATCTAATCCATCAACGTCCACCCTTGCTTATCCCAAAGCAATACAGAACAGAACTCCTTGAGCCTCTACGCTCCTCCCATAAAAAATACAATGAAATTCGTTCCTTCGAGCGATGAAAAACAATATAACGTTATTTTTTAGACTATTTTTGAGAAGAACACATCCTCTCCTGTAAGATTTTCTTTGCTGTAATTTTCCTGTCTTTCACGAAGCTCGGGAGATCTCGTTCGAATCGTATTGATGCCTAAATAAAGTTCAGCATCTTCAGGAAAAGAATATCTTATTTTCCTTTGTTTTTTTTGGACGCATTGCTGCGTGAACCCTCGCGATCGCGTGAAAATTAAATTTCCGGGCGAAATAAAGAGAAGCACGTTGCTCTCACAATTTTCAAGGTTTCTCCGTATATTCATAAGCAACTCAGATTCTTCTGCGTTCCTTCGTCGAAGTTAAAATTTTGCAACCGTTCTTCTGCGTCTCGCAATTCTCGCATACGTCGTGTATATAGCATCAGGTTGTCGTAGATAATTTTCGCTGTCCGCCAAAAGATAACGGGTTGTCAACGATAAACCGACAAGGCTATCTATCGTGTCGTTCACACTATCTGCTGAACTAATTCGAGTAATTTCCGGTTGTTATCTATCTGAAATGACGAAAACAAACGTAAGAAAATATCGCTTATCGGGGCCGAGGGGGAAAAAATAGCCGTGACTCATGCGACGCGGGCGGGCGTCTGTCTGAGAAATGTCTGATTGTGAGAAGCGTGCACCCGGTACTTTGTATTGTTTTACATTCAACATCGGCTATCGAGTCGATAAATTCGTATGGACGAGCGACGCCGGCAATTCAAGCGGGCAACTCGGCGAGGGGCAACAAAGGAATAATGCAACTAACGCAAGTAAAAAAAAATAAATAAAACAAGTAGGGAGTAGGGGATGAAATTTCGTCCGCACGGTCGGGATAGGTGAAAATTCATCCGAACGGAGACCCGTTCTCCGCGAGACACCCTTCTCCCAGGTCACCCGGTACAGCTGTGGCCGCGTGTCCCTTGGTGTCCCTGCGTGGCGCGTGGAATCGATCGGCATCCGCGCGTGGCCACGATAACGAACATTGCAAAACGTCGCGAGGGAGACGAGAGACAGTGCGACGCTGCGTCATAGCCGCGCACGAACGAGATGAACCCCGTCGAGTTCGATGTCCCATTTACAAATTTCGATGTAACGAACGGAATTTGCGATATACTACCTGCGTCCCTATCGCCGTATCTCTTTTCTACGCCAGCCCCGAAAAGCTCTCGACAGTTTCAAGAAGAATTCCGATAAGCGTGAAGAAACAGGGATTTCTAAAAATATGGAGTACTTGCTTCGTGTTTTGTTATTGTTGGAAATTCTTTCTATCCTAATCCGGAGATCCTTTCTCTCAAGAATTTCCGAGGGATATCTCGTTCTGTCGAAGGGTACAGGACCCTAATCAACCTTGAAACAAATTTATGACCCATTTCCGTAACGAGGAGAGTAAAAGTATAGGCACTCTGTACTTTGGAATCTCCGTTCCTTCGCACCTCGTCGTTAGAACCTTTTCCTGAAACGTGTCCAGAATTCTCTG
Source organism: Temnothorax curvispinosus (assembly GCF_003070985.1). Classification (NCBI taxonomy): domain Eukaryota; kingdom Metazoa; phylum Arthropoda; class Insecta; order Hymenoptera; family Formicidae; genus Temnothorax; species Temnothorax curvispinosus. The sequence continues at coordinate 41,719 of NW_020228372.1, forward strand.
GAAAGACGCCAGAGCTTCATTGCATTGAAAATTATTATTGAATCATACTTCAATTTATACATTGAAAACGGGGATGCTGACTCCGTACGGAAGCTCGCGCCGGCAATTATTAGCACGCGCTTCCCGTTTTCTTCTTTCTTTTCTCGACCGTGGGAGATCTCCCGACCCTGCTCGTTAAGACTTGATCCAGCGAGCGAGAGAAAACGCGAGCGGTCCCCGCGTCCCACGTGCTCCGCCGCCGTCACACGCCGGCCGGGAGAAAAACGTCTCTCTCGCTAGCGAAAAAGTCTTCGCGCGTCCTATTCTCCCGTTGTCCGCACGAGAGATTTAAAAAAGGAAGCAAAAAGGGGGGAGCGGAACACATGTGCGCATCGCGTTAAAAAACGGAGACTATACCTGAAGAACTTGGCGCGGCTGCAAAAATAACTCGAGGAGTTAAAAGCGAAGCACGTGCTTCGCCGGGAACTCGCGCATTTTCCAAGATTTCTCATTTTATTTTACTCCATTTTATCGCGATTGACGCCGGTTTTTCTTCCGATCCCCGGAATTTCGAGGCTTCACCCTCGGAAGGATGATTCTCTCAATCACGCAGTTTTCCCACGTGTTTATCTATGACGTAAGAAGCGCAGATGGTGAGAAGCGCGATTAGACGGAACGCTCGATTCCATTTTGAAATACGCGAATATATGTTGCAAAGTAAATGCAAAGTGATACAGCGGCGGCCGGAAGTTTTTGCAAAAGCCAACGGACCGATGCGAGACGAACCGAGAAATAAGAAATCGGACACTCGGCTGTGAAAATGTGCGCGCGCGAGCGCATTTTAGGTTTCAAAATAGACCGAGGAGATAAATATGTAAAATAGCCCAAGGTAATACGCGGTGTCATTGTCGAGAGTTTTTCTCCGTAGCTCCTCGTTATACTTTGTATCTCCCCGAATAAAAAACTCCAATTACTTGCTCGAATTATTTCGAGATCTGGCGCGCGAGCGAGCGACGGTCTGCGTCTTCGGGTATGCAAATTCCGAAGGGAAAAAAAAAAAGAAATCAATGAGAGAGACTCCGCGTGCTCGCTCTCGCAGACGTGCTCGTCCTCGCTCGCGACGTCGCGAGGTAATTAGCGAGTTTTCAGCGGCGAGTCGGGCTCCCGGAACGGAGTTCGGGAGTCCGATCCACGCCACCGTCTACTCCAGCCTGTACCCTGTACCCCCCTGTGATTACGTACGTACCTCCGGTCAGCACCAACTTGTACACGCGTTTCTGATCCATCGTCGTCGGCTCCACTTCCGTTCCCGAATCCGGAATCGGAATATCTCTCTCGCCTTCTTCCTCGCCTTCTCACTCACGCTGCCCGACGGCGACGGCGACGGCGACGACGGGGACGACGGCGACGAGTCTTCCTCGGGAGATGCCGGGGTGGTTGTTTCCTCCCTTCCGATGCGACGGGGGTGGCGGGTGTGCGACGCTCGAAGGCGGCAGTGGTCGGTACTACATAAATACCTGGTGGCGCATCTCGGGTCGGCGCGTGCTCGACCGCGTGCTCGGACGACGCATGAGGGAGGAGGGTGGGGGGGAAAGGAGGGAGGAGGAAAAAAAACGACGAAGACGACGACGAGAGGAACGACGAACGATTGAAGGTGGGCCTCGAAGCGCGCGCGAGTTACTCAATCGAATGTATTCGCGGGGTGTCTACCCTTACCGCAGCCGGGGTGTCAGTCTCTTTTCTCGGAGCAAAGGGAGGTGGGGCGAAGGAGGGGAAAAAGGAACACGATACCGCGCGGACTCACGACTCGACACCAACAAACGCGCGCGTCCGTCCCGTTCCGTGGCTCGGAAGCATCTGAAGTTGTCCCCGAAGCAGCGAGAGAGCTGCGCAGCTGGTCGTCGCGGCGAGTGTGTCGGCACTGTCGGGCACGAAGTCACGCGCGGCGGAAGCGACGGGCACCACCGGAACCGGGACCCGACGACGGACTCCCGCGCCAAATTCAAATTCGGAGCAGCGGAAACTCGGAGCCACTCGGCTTCCCGTTTGTCGCTTTACGTTTGTGCAATTGGGCTCAGCGCAGAGATTTGTCTCCTAGGGACGTTGATTCGACATTTTTAAAATATTCAAAAATGCCTTTATCGATATGTAATTACTCTATATGTGAGATCTATGTAGATAAATTCCCCGGTGGGAAAATGTCTCGGAATTTTTTGTCATTATTAAAGAATTTTATGAAAATTTTAAAACTTTCTCAGAATCATTCATATTTTTCTCGCCGACACATCTTTATAAAAATCTAAATAAATATGAGAAAATTCATCCAACTTATTAGAAATTTTCATATATATATATATATATTACAGATACTGAAATATTTCGAAAATCCTCGTCCAATTATTTCTGAGAAGTCAACATCTTTTTCAGAATTTTTTACGAATCTGAAAAATAATTTGATGAAAAATTCTTTGAAAATTTCTGAGAAAATATAAGAAATTTTTTCACTAGGATTGGAAAATACATCGCAATTGGCCAAAAATGTACAAAAATTAATATCTCGTTCGGCTTGGCGTCCCAGATTGCCCAGATAGAACATAATGCTCATGATGACATTACTTAAAAATCCCATTTAACGTCACCTTGACCTCATTATGGCCAGTATTCATGTCAGATCTTATATATAAGATCGTCATCTTAACTCCATAGCTAATGGAATGAATCGTACAGTATCTAAAGATAAACTTAAGACGATCTTAAATAAGATAATGAATCACCAATCTATGGCCGGTATTCATAATCAGATCTTATTTCAAGACCGTCTTAAGTAATATCTTAAGATGCTAATACGGCTCTGCGATTGGTTAATGACATCTTAAGATTGTACTTAAGATGGTCTTAAATATAAGAATCGACTATGAATACCGGCCTAATGACTCTTTAAGTTTTTGGGATTGTACTTACCCAGATTGTTTTCCACGTTTATGATTTCATATACGTTTACGAGAGACCGGAAACATCTTTGCGATTCAACGATTTCCTCCCGCGAGATCATCGCGAAAAGATCCGCTCATATAACGGCCGACGTCCTTATATATTTCACTCGGCGTCCCCACGCCGCGGCCGTTCAAACTTTGGAAAATACCTCGATGGAAAAAAAAGCAACAAGCGTCTCTTTATCGCCTCCGTTCGCGCGACCGCAATAAAAACAATGTCCTTGGTACAGATAACACGCTCCGCTGAGTTTTCCCTATTTTATCCTCCTCCCGAGAGCGCGAAATAGATCTGAGACATACGTAAAACACTTTTTTTTACACGTTTTCCCCCTTCTTTTTCTTCGATTTACTAAAGAACCACACGATAAATTTTAAAATATTAAAATATTACGTTTGAATTAATATCTCGCAATAATATATATACATGTATTCCGCAAACATATTTTCTTTTATTTTACTCTCTTCTTAAATGACAATAACAGAATATAACGTGATAATATAACACAATCGATGAGAATCAATTAAGTTACCTCGATTTTCTGAAAGAGATTTTTATTTTGATTAAACCTTAATAATTAAAACCGATACAGATGTTAAAGAGTCTCGATTATCTTTTTCTCGTCTCTAAACTAAATTAATCGTTGTCGCTTATACAATTACGTGACTGCAAAAGTAGATCGAGAGAGAGAGAGAGAGAGAGAGAATCGGAGGGGGATCGTATATACAGAACTCTTACCATCTTTTTAGTTAGTTTTGGATCAAATTTCTAAAATAATTAATAATTTTCTCTGGTCTCTGTATTCTTTTGTTTGACTTGCAATTAGTCGTTATAACACGTATTGAAAATAAAAAATACACTTTGAAAAATCTTAGTCATTTATTGTCAGAGAAATTATTAATCGTATAAATGGAGCGAACGTAAGCAATCTAAATTTTGCAATTTTTAAATTTTTTTCTTTGGTGCTCACGTGGCGATAGATGAACATGGAATACACACGTGTGCTCGATATTTCAGATTTACAAAAAAACATTTTTCAATAAAAAAAAAAGTAAACGCGTGTTGCACACATTCGCTGAAATTTAACACTAGGTTACTAATGAAAAACATAAGAACGTTGATTTCCTCCATCCAAGTCCAAAATAATCAATTCGACGAAAAATCGATATTTCAAGAATCGATAAAAAAATCGATTTTTTTTTAAATAAAAGAAAATTGATTCTCGATGAATCGATTAAGAGTCAGGCATCACTATATAGTCATAGTCTAGTATATAGGAAGAGGAATAAAGGATTCACATTGCGTCCGATGTTCAACGTACGACGATCCGACATCCAATAACAGAATTTATTATTAGAGACAAAAATTTCCTATTGGATGTCGGATCGTCGTACGTCGAACATCGGACGCAGTGTGAATCCTCCAGAAGCTGTGTCACTTGCTGGAAAGCTCCCATAATATAAATATGGACCCATACAGAAGTGTGCGCTCACCAACCGCATGTTCCAACATTTCTTCTCTTTCGTGATTTTTTCATTTTATACGGACAAAGTCAAAAACCTGCAGTGTAAGTAGTATAAAAATTGATAGAAATTAGTTTTTCTGATTAATTTTTTGATTCAGTTTCGAGTTAAATTTCCGGTAATTCTCTTTATTCACCGTATTTTTTTGTTCGACTTATTATTGTTAGATCGCTATTACGTATTATAAAAACATGATATAAAAGATACATAAACTAACATTAAAAAATACAAAAAATTTTAGTCAGAAATTAAGCATATGTGAGCATCTAAATTTTACAATTTCTTGTTTCTTCTTCGGTGCTCGTGCACATGTGTCACCACGTGGTAGAAGAACATAGAACATAGAACACACACGTGCTCGCGTATATCTCAGGTTACAAAAAAACATTTTCTCTATTGAAAAATAATTAAGAAACTGTCTTTTTTTAAATATTAAATATTTAATGCAGATGGATACATATATATGTCTTGTTAAAATTAAATTTTTTTTTAAAAAGAACACAAAGCACCGTGCTTGTAATGCTTCATATTAGATATTAGAAAGAAATATTTCACTATTTTGAAAAATTTTAAGAAATTGTTTTTATAATTTTAATTATTTAATAATGAAATATCCCAGACAACACGCACATCAAAACATATGACGTCTTAAAGACGTCGTTAAGGTTTAGTTGCGTCACGTACACATGCAAAACCAAAATGTCAATACTATCAATGTGAATGGAAGCAAGATAAACTTAGATTATATAATAATACGCTATAATTATAAATATATGATATTATTTTGTAGCACTTTAGCGTATGCTACAAAAGCAAAGATTATTCTGTATATTTTTTATCTTTTCTCAGAGAGAATTAAAATATGGCATCGTATAGTCAACCTTTATATTGCGATGAGAGTTGTAGTCAATATCCCTATATCGGCAGGGTATCCGTAGGAGAAGAGGACAGTGTTGACTTCATTTATCAATTTGTGAAGAAAAGATTTGTTGCCAAGAACCACAGGAATAATAGCATATTTCATACTGCTCCTGACGTGATTGGGCCACCCAAATTTCAAAGCTATGGAGAACTATTTTATTTACCATTTTTTCAAGGAGGTATGATGGTATGTGTATTTCCTAATATTATATGTCATTGTCCCGTGAAAAGTAATCGCAAATTATACTTACAAGAGTCTGTAGTATTTGACATTATATTTATTTGATACTTCTTGACTTTTTAATTCAGAGTACTTTTGATGAACATATTTCAACATCTCCATGGGAAAACAGAAGTCCTGAAAGTAACCTTGATTTTGCAGATCGCTGTGGCGAGATAGAAAATAATTACATTGGTATGTAATATTTGATTTGATAAATGAGACATTCTTAAAGAAGATATGTTTCTTTTTAGGAAAGTATAATTATATATATTTTATTTTACAGATATTGAGTTTCATGAAGCTGTATATCCGATCAGAGTCTCTATTTACGAAATACTTAATCCTGGAAGAGTAATTCAAATTTGGGCTCAAGATTCTAATAATCAGTGGTTTCAGTTGTGGAATGGGTCGCCTCAGATTGTGTCCCCAACATCAAGATTATTTTCCCCGCCCTTATCGCACCCGTGTAAATTTAAAACCAAAATGCTCAAACTAGTATTTAAGAACAACCCACAAACTTTCCCTATAACTTACACAAAGCTAGATGCTGTGATGCTTATCGGTACATCAGATTTGATTCTTCCTAGAAATACTAACGAGAGTTTAACTAATCTGTTCAAAGAAATTAACTGCATGGACTCCCTTCCATTCCATGAAGATGATAATTTAACAGCAGATTTAAAAAATGTACACTCGGATATAGTTTATCTGCAAGAACATTTTCCTGAATATTGCGTTATTTTTAAAAGGTATTATTGTCGTCGACATTAGGTAATATTCAAAAAACCTTTTATTTTATTAATAATGTAAATAAACTTGGGCCGATGTTATTTGCAGCGATGCAGGGACTTCTCGTGAGGTAATCCCTGATTATGTGCAACCTCTTGGACAGAAATACTCGCGTTGTCTTTTATCAAAAGGTCATTCGAATAACGCACAGAGTATGAAACTCTCTTTGGGTGAATCCAAGAAGCTGTTACGTTGCAGTATACTTGCGCTTTCTGTATAGTATTTCAAAAAGTTTATTTTTCATAGCAATATTTATTGCAATGTCATCTCGTGTATCAAAGTTTTATTTTTTATCTTTGCAGGATGAAATACTACTAAAAATATTGAAAAACTTAGATTTGACGACGTTATGCCGCATGAAATATGTAGATGAACGCTTTAAAAATTTAATACAGGACTATGAACTCTATACATGTTTGAACGTGCGAAATGTATGTCGTACAGATATGCACGATATATTTTGTTACTTTACACCTAGATGTAAATATTTACAACAGTTAGATCTTACAGGAAGTAAGTTTGATGTTAGGGATTTCATAAACTTTCTTGATAATTGCGGCAGGCGTTTAACGCACTTAAGATTAACTGGATGCTGTTCATCTGTCGACAATTGTGCCCTACTTAAAATTTCAGAGATATGTAAAAATTTGAAAGGTATGTATATATGTGTATGTACATATAATATGTAAGATTGTCAAAGGTACTGGTAAATTGCATATGACCATTACATTGTTTTTTTAGAATTGGATCTAGAAAGTTGTGGTTGCCTAGACGACGAAGGATTTTCATATCTCGAGAAGCTAAATAGTTTGGAACATTTAAATCTTTATGACACATATATAACATCTGAACGTCTTTACAAAATACTGCAAAAAAATCAATGGATGCGTGATTTATGCGTGTTCGCATCTTCATTGCGTACAACAAACCTAGACCTAGAGGCAGATGCAATAAAATTGAGAAATTCATGTCCTAACTTGGAAGTAATAGATTTATATAGGACAATTAATCATACGCCGACAAGTATTAACGTTCTCGCTGACTGTAAGAATTTACGAAAAGTGTACCTTCCCCAGTAAGTGTACGTGCTACATTTTCTTTTATGCAACACGTGCATGGAAAGTGCCCCATTACGCACGCTACGCGTGCGTGATAGACCACTTTCCAGGCACTTGCAACATAAAATAGGGAGTGTAAGCCGTGTGTAAAGATGAAAATTCCCGGGTGTGGAGTTTACGCACGAGCCGAAGGCGAGTGCGGTAACCGCACCCGGGAATTTTCATCTTACCTCACTTGTTACACAAATAACTATTACAATACATATGTTACCGTATTCTTTATCAAAATTTTTGTATTTGCTTCTCTTACATTTCGAGCATCTTGAGAAAGTTACATTAATTTTTTTGTGATTAAAGTACTATAATAATTATATGATTTTTGTTACAGACTCGGATGCTCAATCGCTGATGATAGTTTGTATAAATTACTTTCTTCCTGTCAACGCTTGGAAGCAGTTTGTTTGTGCCGTATTGTCCTCACTGATCGCAATTTGGAATTACTAACGCAGTGCAGAAACTTGAGATGGTTATATCTGTATCAAGTGAAACTTGATAAATATTCACCTGATAAATATTCCGTTATTTTCGAACAATGTCCTAAACTGCAAGAGTTACGTTTTATATTCTGTAAAATTAGCGATTGTTTGGTTAACGAATGGAAAGAAAGATATCCGTATGTATCCGTCTATACATTCGACCACGGTCTTACATAGACCGTGCATTCGACGACTGATGATTTGAGTTGTTTTTGTTTATTATTTTGAAATACTAGTGTATAAAAATCAATTAACCTTTTAAAAATTATCTGGTAAAACTAGATTGTAGGGGAAAGAGGGTTAAGATGACGAATTGCTAATTTGTCTAAACTATAACAGATAACGAGTTGATGCAGACTCATTAAAGACTTTAGATAATAGCACATAATCTCTTGTAGTTTGATTTCAATCTGTCCACAAAAGTGAATAATATATATAAGAAATGTGTTCTGGATGCACCTATATGTAATTTTTTTGTTTATAAGGAAGGACTTAATTATAGTAAATACTTTCACTTTTTAAATAAAATTACAGTAAAGTATAGCTAAGAATGTATAGAATGACATACTAGCATTTTTCATTTTTCGCATTGCAACATTTTTATTAAATGAAAAAAATAAATACAATGACTGCGAGTAAGATGACGAACGTCATGCGTGATGTGCAAGATAACGTATCCGTAAATGCAGTTATAATTGTTAATGTGCATTGTAAATGTGACCGCGACAAATTAGTTAGTTTATTAATATTGGTTACCTGTGTAACACTAAAACAATATAAGAAGTTTATTACAATAAAATAAATCTTTTAAATTTTCGTAAAAAAAGTATATTTTTAACTTAATTTGACTTTTCGTTATCTTATTCACTACTAAAAATCATCTTACCCGCATATGGGGGCAAGATGACGAAAACGACACGTTGTTAAAAAAATGTAAATTTTTTAAAATTCTAATTTATTTAAAATTTTTAAATTTTTAGTTTATATAAAAGACTTTAGTAAATCTAAAAAAAAAATAGATAATTAATTTTTTGAAATCTCTTGACGACGCTTTCTTTACCAGAGGATTAGGGAATATTTTCTTCATAATGTGGGAATTCGTGAAATAAAATCACTCAAATCGGAAGATTCGATTGTTCTGTATTTCTCTTTTCCATTTTTGTATTTACAATATCTATATATATATCTCTCTCTCTCTATTAGTGAATATTTAATGTACAGCTAATACGTCTTAGCAAACAGCACCGAAAATCTACTGCGTAATTACGATGCATGATATACTGCTCAGAATAATTAGAGGGTCGTTCATCCGTCAAGGTTAATTCTATATTCGAGCAATCAAACTCTGAAGTCGCTTACGGGGACTTAATATCTTAATAAACAATATGACATTCAAAATAATGACATTTGTTTAAAAAAAAGTAAAATGATTCAAAAAAAGAAAAAAACGATGCAAAAAATAAAAAAGTACATGATGCCTATTTAAAGGCGGGTCCACACCTGAGCACGCTCGGATCCGAGCCAAGCCGAACACGAATGAACGTATTGGTGTGGACGATGATCCAAGCCAAGCCGAACAGGCCCAGACCGTTCGCCGAACGCGCTCAAACCGATCCGCGAGTCGTGGATCAGATCCGAGCATTTGCCATTCGTATGAATGTGTGTGAACGGGCCAGAGCGAATGTTCGAAGGTAAGCCGTGTTCGGAGGAAGAAAGAGAATTCATCTTATCTTCGTACAGTAGGTCACAGAAACTGATAAATGCATCTTCCAAATCTTCGTCCGCTATTTTCACTACCTGCCGAACGTCTGGATCACTTCCGAATACTTCCAAATAGACGCTTGAGCAAGCATCGTGCGAATTTGTTCGGCTCTCGTTCGGCTTGGCTCGGGTCAAGCGTGCTCATGTGTGGATCCACCTTAAAAAGGAGAAAACAATCGAATTAAATGTGTGAAACTAATATCCATAAAAAAAAGGGAAGTAGAGACGGACAAGCGAATTAATGTCCATTTCTACCTTTAACTACATTTTTAACTTTAATCTCGATTTAACTTATTTTTTTATCTTCTTCTAATTATTAAAACTGAAAAAGGATAAAAAGTAAGTTAAATCGAGATTAAAATTAATCTACATTGATAGAAATAGAAATAAATCAATCAGATGCATACATATATATGTGTATATAGCACAAATAATCGGATTTTTATGCTGGATTTTGCTTAAAGTATGTCATTTTTTGTTACGTAAAATATAACGCGTTAAAGAAAAGAATAATGAAGATTGTTTATGCCGCAGCTATAAGACCCCCCAAGTTTTTTATTCGAACGAGCAGCTTCGCGAGCATCGCTTTAATTAATAGGCACCGCGGACAAATATTACATTTAACAATATCTTTAAGACAAAACACATTTAGTAACACCATATCCTCAATATTATTTGCGCTCGTCGTTATTTAAACATTTAGAAATATATCTCATCGTCGCGCAGTGTGAGTCGATGATCTCTACTAATTCTAACATCCTTAAAGAAATGAATATATATATATATATATAGGCTCCGTTCCGATATTCACTGTCAGTACTAAAAATCTATAGTTTACGTCACATACACTATAGATTTTCAGCACTGGCAGTGAATAACGGAACACAGCCATATATATATACACACACACACACAGACACACACCAGACACACGTCATGTACAGCGTTAGAGAGAGAGAAAAGGCAGAATGAATATACTGTACACAACATTAAGTATACTAATAATGAACTATATCCTTTGATACTCTTTACATATTATAATTTTTTTAATCACTCTCATATTTGTACATTCTTTTTTAATCATTTTTAATCAGTTGCCGTTAATATCAGGAAAATAGCGTAACTGGCAATTTAAATGTTAAATGTCGGATTAAAAAGCAAATTTGAGAAAGAGAAAAATCTATTATTTCGCAAACAGCTCGCTTATTAGTCACAAATGTAATGAATAGTAATAAATAACGATTGTGAAATTACTCTTACCATTACCAATAATGGTTTACTACGAAATAGACGAAATTGTAAAAAAATTAGCATTAAAAGTTGCGAATCGAAACATTGAATGATCGAAGCGTGGCCAAACGCTTTCAAGTGCGTGCAGCGCAAGAAACATCTGATTCGAGAATTCGGTAGTGTCGAGGAAAAGACTTATCGTTCACATCAGTCGTAGGAATCAAGTCTTCGTACGAATTTTAATGGTATCCCCATGTGAAGCAGCTTGTCCGGTGAACTATCCTTCAAGTTCGGGTAATAATAATTCAACGCTTGCCAGCAGATCTCAGACAATTTGGGAATTGTTAGCCAAGCGGAGTGAACCGCATTTGTTCTCTGTACCTGTAACGATAAAGTTGTCGCGATTACAAATTGATGAAAGTACATTGAATGAAACACATTTGTGGAATATGTCACGCCCCGTTTATAGTGACAGTACGATAATAACCTTGTTGTTCATTTTGACTATACCACCGAATATATACATGCGACCCTCTGGAGTCAGCGCAGCCGAGTGAAAGTACACTGGGCAGGGTAGGATGCACTCTCTCAGGCGCGTCCACTGCAGCGTGCCGAGGTCAAGCCGCCAAACGTCGGAGAACACCCAGTCGCCGTTGTAACCGCCCGATATAACGACCGAGGTAACGCCGCTCTTCTCGTCCGTGTACTGAACGGAACCGTGACAACGTCGTGGTGCCGGCACCATGGTCTCTTCAGTATCACCGTGCGTGCTCAAAATCCTCCAACTGTTGGTCTTCAAATCGAACGCCGGTATTTCCTGAAAGAATTTATTATAAATGTATTTATTATATATATATATATATATACGTATATATATATATGTACTCAATACATTTTAATATAGCATATTAATATAATAACAATAATGTATATATTACATAAGAGTAGTTTGTACTTTTTAATAGAATCTTTATGGGTTTACTCACCGAAAAGCCATAAGATTCTGTCGAGGTGCCACCACCCAAAACATAAATCATCTTGCCGTCAAAAGCAAGCTCATGCCTGTACCTTCCGTGTGGCTCCGACTCGTCCTTGCCCGAGCAAATGTACACCACTTCCCAGACGCCTCTTCTTAAATCGAATCGGTGAATGTCGCAGGTATACTCATACCCAGTAGTACCACCGACCGTGTAGAGATAGGAACCGTGACATACTAATGCCTGCCCATAGAAATAAATAACAATAAATATATATATCTAAGCAACGGAAAGAAATAATAAATCGTCGATCTAACGCTCACATATATCGACATTATAATCTTTAGTGTAACTGTATCCTAAAAGAAAACAGTAAACCAGTCTTACGAGATGATTTTTATCATAAAAACTATATAGTGACATTCACATTTAGTTTTCGATTGATCCTTTTTTCCTATCGTTATAATCTTGTCAAGATGTTGGATAGCTTAATGTCAGAGCAATTATTTCTCATCAAGCAAAACCAA
>NW_020228373.1:0-6338 GCF_003070985.1 Temnothorax curvispinosus
CACGACACTCGAAAGAGCGTGGCCGTGGCCTCTCGGTGATCTCAGTTCATCTCAGTTGCGTCTCGTCTCTCACGACGAGAAAACGAAGAATATTTCTATGAAACGCATAGTTATATGTCAACATTTGGTAATTTCCAATTAAATTGCAGGAAGGAAGATTATCCAACCTGTCGAGTTGAATCGCCTACAACAGGATGCGAAAGGTTCCCAGATAGTATTAGCATATGTGTCAATGTCAATATATGTCGTACATTCAGCCGGGAATTATAACGATGCCAAACATAGTTTAACTTTTTGTTCGAGTACACTTAATTGGTTGGAATTATTTTGGAGCAAGCGAGGTGTCTATTATTACGTTTACGCGAGCGTTACTTCTGTAGTAACTTACGATAATTCCTTCGCGTAAACGGATTTTTTTTTCGCTTAAACGGAATTTTGTAGTAACTTACGATAATTTACTCCGCGTAAACGAGTGAATTATCGTAAGTTACTACAGAAGTAATGCTCGCGTAAACGTAAAATATATGTCAAAGATTATCCTGTAAAATCCGAATTTTTTTTGCTATCAAACTTTTATATACTTATAAAAGATGTGTGTAATGCTTCTTCAATTTTAAGGAGTTACCTTTGACAGGCTTAAAACTAGGTGAACCCCATCCCCTAAAATTTGTTTTATACCTTCTGAAATACCCTGTAGTAAACCCTCGGGAAAAGTTAGAGGCAAAATCCGGCCCTTTCAAAAACAAAACAATGCCGACCCTTTCCTTAGCAGCGTATACCTGCGCGCCAGTTTCCAGTTTCTAGTTTCTACTCGACAATTCGACCGCATTCTAGTGCCTGGCTATAACTTCGTTATTTTTGTTAATTTTTCAATGAAAATTTGAGAGAATACTCTTTAAATATCCACCATCGGAAATAAAAAAGAAATTAAAACGTCGATTTTTCTGACCTTACCAACGGTATGTAATCTCTTGATAAAAAACGAAAGAATTGATCAAAATAAACACTGCCTAGATGTATAGGGATGACAAAACAGTGTTATCATATACCTACATGTGTATCACATTACATGTATATGCATGTATGACGCTATTTATATTCATTTCCTAGAAGAAAAGAGATAAAATCTAGATGATAAAATTTGAGTATGTGTTTGATATATGTCGAACATTAATATGTCAAACTATGACATGTCACTTCAATTGCTTTGAGATAGTCTCGATTTTTTTCAATAATCATAAACAGTCACAATAATTGTTGGTTAATCGAGTATTTAAATATAAAGCATGAGCTATCTGAAGAAATATTAAAGAGAAGGAGTAGAACTACAATCGGTCAATTATATACAAAATACAGATTACAGATACACACACACACACACACACACACACACACACACCCCAGTGAACACAATGCAACATGTAACGTACAGGTTAGTTGTAATTTCCTACTCAACAATATAAATGCAATATAACACACGTGTTACATTGCATTTATATTGTTGAGTAGGAAATTACAACTAACCTGTCGTTACATGTTGCATTGTGTTCACTGGGACACACACACACACACACATATTTACGAATCAGCCGATTCTGTATCGACAAACGTATACGTAAACTCTGCTCTAACAGAAAAACTGCAAGCTTATTGGCTAAAAACTTTGTGATAGCCAATCACGTTGCAGCCTTTCTGTTAGAGCAGAGTTTGCGCATACGTTTCTCGTTAGAGAATCGGGGTCATGCGCTGTGTTTACCAAGGTCGGTAAATGACGCGTCGGTAGACGCGTCATTTACCGACTTTGGTGTTTACAAATGGGCGCGTTCAGCAGACACAACTGTTGAGTCTCGTCTTATCAACAATCTGCGTTGATTGGTTGGTTCTAAAAGTAAGAGCCAATCACGTTCGATTGCTACTGAGCGGTTTGTTCTGCTGAACGCGCCCAATGTGCGTTGGCCGCTTTGGCGTTGCACTTTCGCCACTTTCGTTCGGTGATGTATTCAGATTGGATCTAACATAATTACCCCCACTGATTCTGTTCGCTTCTTAGGGGTTATCCTAGATCCCAAACTTACTGGCGATATACACATGGAGTCTGTAATCAATAAAGCCAGAAAGGTGGCTGACGTCATCTCCGCTCTTCGAGGGGTTTGGTGGGGATCTCATCCTCAGCTACTCCTCAATATTTATCGCGCAGTCTTGCGAGGTTATATCGAGTATGCCTCTCACATTTTTTCGCTTAAATCAAGTCCTAAATTTCACCGCCTCGAAATAATTCAGAACAAAGCCATTAGAGCCTGCTTGGGCTATCGAATTTCAACCCCCATCAATACCATGTTCGCAGAAGCTAAGGAGCCGCCACTTAAACTTCGTCTCAAATTCCTGGCGGCAAAATACCTAATCAAAATTATGTCTATTACTGATCATCAGGTTTTGGAATCCATGTTTCGACTAGCGCTTACATCCCGAGAATATCCTGCGGGCATGACATATTGTCGAGAAAAATTTCCCCTCTTCGACTTATTTCTTCAACTTAAATCCCTCCGACCTTCGCTACACACTGCAGTAGCCCCCCCTCCTTTCCAGCATTCTTATCAAACTATTCTCTTTACTCCCATACTTTATCGTCCGGAACAAGATTTTATGGACCTTATTGATCAACTCCCCAAATACACCGTTCAAAACCTATTCCTTCAAGCGTTTGATCCCATTATACGAGACTCCATTGTATTCTATACGGACGGTTCCAAGATGGATTCGGCAAATTGGGTGGGAGCCGCGTGCTTTTCGCCACAACTACAACGCAGCCTGATGTTTAAACTCCCAGCTCGAGCTTCAATCTTCACAGCTGAAGCTTGGGCCATATACAATGCCGTTCTACTCACTTTAGACTTAGATGCTTCCAAATTCACCATTGTCTCAGATTCAAAAAGCGTTTTGGAGGCGCTTACAAATCCTGTCACGTGTCGCTCAAATTATTTAATCCCTCTAATTAAATCCAAAATTATCTACGCACAAGAGCGTGGGAAAAACATTCAGCTAGTGTGGATTCCCTCTCATAAAGGTATCACGGGAAATGAGATTGCGGACGAATTCGCCAGAAAGGCTATCAGGTTAGGTATAGAACCTCCAGCATTTAAACTCCCACATTCCGATCTTTTTATAGAACAAAGAGAAAAGCTAGCTACGGAATTCCATAATTATCTATTTAGTAGAGCCAAATACAAGGGAAATCATTTTTTTCAAAACATCTATGTCAACTCCCCTAAGCCCTGGTATTATAAATTAGGACTGAAACGAAATGCTATAGTCACGATCTCCAGACTGAGAGCGAACCACTACAACCTCAATTACAGTTTATATAGAAAGAACATTATTGACGACGGCTCATGCGCTTGCGGCGAGCCAATTCAAGATATTAATCATCTAATTTTTCACTGCCCTCTAACATTTAACTGGGCTTCGAGCCTCCGGCTCGCAGTAACATCACTCAAGGACTCTTCCTGCACTGACATATTTCCTATCCTGAAAAAACCTACCAATAAAATTAGCCGCTTAATCATGTCCTTCTGCAAAGCAGCCAACATCAATTTGTAAATGCGCGCCTCTCCCGTGAGCACGAATGGCCTCTGTTCCCCTCCATATTCTCTTTCTCTCCCTTCTCAGCGTACATCAGCCCTCCTAACCAAGACTGACAACTTAGTCCTCGTACCCAAGTTAATATCACTAGCATATTTATACCTAAGCGAATCTGCTGACCAGTAGCACTCATCTGTGTCAGCTATACACTCTGTGGACAAAGCTGGCCGTATTGTCCTCGGTTAGAGGCAGGAGCCAACGAAATTAAAGAAGAAGAAGAAGAAGTTCGGTGATGTATCGTGTTATGGTTATGATACGTACTGTGATATTTTACAAGTAGAGGTTCACCGATTGTAAAGAAGCGATGGAAGGCACGGCGCGAAAGAAAACTCGGAAGGAAAAACCTGGTGTGTCCAAAGACGATGGCGCAACACAAAGCTATGATAGAAATACATTGGATTCGAATATCTATCTAACCTACGACATTCTGAGAATTATCTTTCAATATTTAAAGGCCAAGGACTTAGGAAGTGCCGCGATGGTTTGCAGGTACAACGTGCCTAATATTAATGATCCGCGCTCGATTTAATCTTAAACATTTATTTAATACGAGCAGAATAGTATCGTTTCTATATCATGTGTATGTGAATGGACATGAACAAGATTTGACTTACAAATGATCTCTTTGTGGCGTTTTATGTTGTTGTCTTTAAAAGTTTAATAATAGAACTATTAATGGTAACATTTAACATCATTCCATCTGCTGTATTACGAAAAGTACATGACATTGTAAGCTGAACGAAGCATAAATTTGAGGATCGATTATTCTTTTCAGATCCTGGTCAGAAGCTGCAAATAATGAGAAATGTACAAGAGGTCCTTGTTGTTTCATACAGTATGACAACACACTGCACAGTTATTTTAATAGACTTTATAATATAAGAATTAAACCATCGACAGGATTCTTTTTTATTCCTGATGAAGCGTCACGTGATACAGGAGGTATATATTTTATTTTTTTTACTGTATTTTCTTTAGTAAGTACAGATACAAATTTTGGAGTTTTATAAAAGTAAATTAATTTATTGACGTAAAAAAGTAGGTAATGTACAAAAGTATAAAATAAATATGAATGTATTAATACTATTTTGATACTAATTCTTTTATTTATATTCCCATTTAAGTCAGAATAATATGGAATCGTTGAAATCAATCTTTTTTATTTCTTTTTAAGTTTTTTATAGAGAGGATTGGCTACCTGATCATTGCGAGGTTATAATGTTATATAGTGAAGGTATTATTATGGATAATGACGAAATGGAGCGTATGAATCTATTTCCAAGTATGGTGTGTGCATTTTTACCACAAATCCCGAACGTGAGAATAAAATCGTTTGAAGTGGGGAGTTGTGGTATACAAAAAAAAGCTAATTTATATCAAGAGATAATAAGTACAATTGATGAACATGAAACATCTATTTCAAATCACGAGACATCTACATGTTTTATGTTATTCTGTAATTACAATGGTCACAAAATAGCAAAACATTGGGCCTCAGCCGTGCAAAAAAGGTAAAATTTATATTTAATCCAAGCAATAATACATATTCAAATTTACTGTTCAGTAATCAAGTATGTCCAACCGTTGTACAATAATTGCTAATATTTGATAATACATGTTTATTTTTCTTCACATATGTCCAGGAAAGAAGATAAAATTGTTTCTGTATGGGGTGGTGTGGTGCAAGATATTTACATTCGACATATATGTAAAACGAAAAAGAAATTGTTGCATAAAATAGATGCATATTGTGTTGCTGTCCTGATTACTGGTCCTATACAGACGTGGTCCACGATTTTAGACATGAAATGCAACACAAAGGAGCAGGTTGAAGCAAAATTAAAGTTATTTAGGGATAAAGTGAAGTTAAAGAAACATTCCATAGGATTTATGTTTGCGTGCAAAGCTCGCGGAACTACAATGTACAATGAACCTAATGTGGAATCAACGATATTCAAAAGATTATTCCCCAAGGTACCCTTAGCAGGTTGCTTTGGCTATGGCGAATTTGGAAAAAATACTATCGTTGATGAAGTAAACGAAGAAAGTGAGTAATCTTTTTCTTTCCTTCTTAGTGAAAATACCGTCTCCCGATAGGTCGATATATAATTCTCTTTTTGTTATAGAAAATGGCAAAGAGGAACGTAAAAAACGTAAAAAATCTAAATCTTGGTATAATGAATTCTCTACTGTGTTTTTGATAATTACGTATGGTTGACGTTTTGAGAGAAGATATATATGAGTGCTGTGTGCTACGAATATATTTTATCATTCGTGCATTGCTAGTTTTAGGTCTTTTGTATTCACTCATCTTTTTCTTTGTTAACAAGACCTGAAAGCAATTGCCTCGACATTCACAGAACAAAAAACATACAGCGAACGTAGCAATAAATCCGGATACACAAATTTTACATTGTACCTTATTCTTAAATGTAATCTGCGAACGCGCGTTTTGTACGAGTCCAAAAGTGATGTTACCGACGAATAAGAAAACAAGTTATAACTTATTACGACAAATATATTATGTTCGTACTACACATGTGTTTATCATTTTTTATTCTTCCGCGTTTATTACTTTTCTGAAGCGGTTGTTTTAAATGCGAATTGCATTGATCAATCGTCGATTCAGTGTGATCTGCATTGTAAAATACATCTATCAGAAACGTAATGCAAATAATCCATGATACTGAGTTATTTTA
>NW_020228374.1:0-1966 GCF_003070985.1 Temnothorax curvispinosus
TCATTGTACGGTTCAGGTTTTCAACTTTCCATGCGAATCGAGATCCACCCCCACCCACCCACGATTACATGTGTACTGTCTATACACATATACTATTAGTTGTAGAAATTCGTGTAGATACATAATAACTCGACAAGAGTAACGCAAAGACTGGCAATAGTAGAGAAGTAAAAAGCTTCTGATAAGCAATGATAAATATTGTGATGTCCTACAGTAGGTCTACATACAAACTCACTTTTCTTATGTACACATTGTTCGAAAATTATGTATATTTTATTTAAATTTGTTTGTTCATAACTTTTAAATAATGACCGACGATTAAGTTATAAGAAAAAATTACTCAGGACAACACATGTCAAGGTTAAAGTCATTGGAGGAGGGTACGTTAATCTAAATAGTTACCATATTTTTTAGCATTTTGTTCAATTTTATTTTGATAATAATTGTTGAATCATGCAAATGTTTATTAAGAAAATTTAATAAAATATAAATTATATTTATTTTAATAAATTACACTTAATTAAAATATGTTAGAGTTTCTCTCTTTTTCGCAAAAATATTTATAAAAATATTTAATTAATAACTTAATTTATAATTTAATCCTTTAAATTTTTGTACGGTTTTTTTTCTATGAAAAGGATGGGTAAATATTTTTTAGATTGATAAGAGAAAAAACTTGCTAAATCTATAATAAGTTACTACGCAAACGTTTTATATAAGTTTTATTACATTGGTATTATTAATTTTTAGGTGCGCGATTTGGATACGTGCAAACAAAAGTCGGACTCGTGAGTTTTCTTTCCAAATATAAGTTCCAACCTCGTTCCCAGACTGCAGTGCCGTTTATTTTCAACGAAAAATTATTTGGTCTTGCGGTAAAAGGTGGTACATATGTTATTATTGAACCACGATAAAATAATTGCGTTCTTTCTATATCTTTCGAATAAGAGTAGAATTAAAAATATTTCTGCTCTTATTCGAAAAATATACAGGTGTCTTAGGTTTTAACGGCCAGATTGTAGCCAGTATATGGAGGTGTAAAAACATACAACTACATACAAATAATCTACTAAAATGATATGTCTAAATTAGAATAACACTCAAAGTAATTAATATTTTTAAAAATAATTGTTTTATGTGTAACAGATTTTTTATTTTTACCCGTAGACATATATGGAGGAGTAAAAGCCATAGTGGTGTAAGTCAAATTTTTAAAGATATTGACTCGTGTGCATAAATGCAATTTATATATTGTATAGATTACATCTATGCACACGAGTCAATATCTTAAGAAATTTGACTTACACCACTATGGCTTTGACCCCTCTATATATGTTATCGTATATATTTGTATACAGCTATAATAATTTGTAATAAATAGAGATATATCTATAGAATCAGAAATTGTAAATATTTATATATTATCTGTATTTTACTTCGACTTATAAAAATTACAGATCCAATTCTATATTTTATTACAAATTATAGACTATATTTTTTATATTTTATATATGTATATTAAAATACGTATATGCAATTATATTCAAATATATAAACATATATTATTCTTCCACCCATTCTTCATTAATAGCTGATATAATTTTGACGTTGTCCATCATTGTGACGTGAGTACCTTCCACGTAATGAATTTGCACTTTACCTTCGGTAATCTGAAAATAATTTTTCTTGTTATAAAGTTATCTTTAAAATTTTAGAATTTTATTTTAAAGATCTCTATTCAAATCAAATTTACCTTATGTAAACCATAATCCTCTTCAGTAAAAAAGATCATTGGGAGAGTAGGTTTTAACAATGTTATAGATGATTTAAGGCGTGGTAATGAAGATACATCATAATTCTGTAAAGCGATTATATGATTGTATATTGTCGAACACCCAATATCTTGATTTTCAGTGGTCAATGCATTTGATTCTTTCGGAAAGTAAGCGTGGAATATTTCTAATTT
>NW_020228374.1:1976-4718 GCF_003070985.1 Temnothorax curvispinosus
ATTCCATCGTCCGTGATCGCTCGAACCAAGATCCATTTTGTTAAAAAGATTTTCTTGTAGCTCTTTGAGATTGTTGGTATTAGGAAATCGGCCAGCAATACCAGAAATAACAATTTCATCTTCAGCATCAACGCTGATGTACAAACTCGGTCGGCTCATCGTACTTTTATTTTTGCAAAGTAGATAAATTCTAAAACGAAACGCTATTATTTGTTTTTGGAGAAATCAGATGTATAAATGTAAAATGTAAAAAAAAAAAAAAAATCAAATGTGCAGAATTATGTATACGTACCAATAAGAACTAGTAGTAATGGTAGCACTCTAACATAAGTAACTAAAGTCGAAGTTAAAGCACAATTAGATTGCACATTACTGTTCTTATCTTTTATTATTTCTGTATTATATAGTATTCTACTTTTACATATGCATTATTCTTTATTTATTATTCTTTACATACATATTACATACATATTAATGTGTCAACAGTGTCAAATGTTGAATATTGCAACAGCTGATGCTTTAAAATTATTATTTGTATATAGTATTACTTATAGTCTTAATATACTATAGATACATTATAATATGATTGAATTAGAAACGTAAAATGATTGCTATAAGTTGGAATATTATATACATTGTAATTCGTTACTTCTGTAACTATTAATTTTTTTATTTGCGCGTCACGTACCGCGCTTGACTCGTATTGCCGTTTATTAATTTGTTGCTATTTTAGTATTTAATGATGAAAGATATAATTATTATCAACCGAAGCTAAGTTCATAAAAAGAGCGATCACATGACGACGTCACTGTATAAATGTCGCAGGCTTACCTGGAATTCTTATGTCAAACGAGCTTTCAAATAAAATATTTCAGAATCTAAACTAACGTTTAAAAAACCTAAGGACACATTTTTCTAATATTAGTATTTTTAATCGCATTTTGGATCAGTTGGAATAAAATTGATACAAAAGTTTTCCGAAATTAATATCAATCTCGAGACATGATAATCGTATACTAGAATTATTTTTCAGTCATTCTGCAGTCTCTAAAAATATTATTAGGCACAAAAAATTCAGCTCGGTTGAAATTAAGCACATTCCTGCTTTTGTCTTAAATTTGATTTTTATTTCAGAATTTTTTCATCATTATTGGCTATTATTCGTGTGTTAATAGTCAAAATGGTAAGATTTGTAAAGGGTTGGGTACGTTCCTACAAAACGCTATTTCTGTGATTCGTCAGAATTAGAAATAAATCTTACTACTACTACTAGTCAAAATGGTATAAAACTCAAAACATATCTATACATTACAATTATTATACCGCATAGTTTCGTGCTCATATAAAATGTATAAAATAAATCTGTTTAAACATATATGTAAGTTACACACGTGATATGCTAAAGTGCAGTATTTTAATCACATTATTATATTTACTTGCAAAGTATATTAATACATTTATATACATATTCGTATGACATCCGATAAACTTTGACATTTGGTTTAAATGATGTGTTAATTTCGATTGTATGTAAAAATGATATTATTATCAACGAAGATGCTTATGTCACACCAAGTGTATGAGCGACAGTAACAAAACAGGTCGGGGTACGCGAGCCAGTTAGTTGAGCCGAGGTATGCTTATCGAATTTCAGTAATGGCTGGACTGATTTTAATGTCCAGTTCTATTAATATATAGATTAACTTTAATCTCGATTTAACTTACTTTTTATTTTTTTCTAGTTCTAAGAATTTA
Organism: Temnothorax curvispinosus; assembly: GCF_003070985.1. Lineage (NCBI taxonomy): Eukaryota > Metazoa > Arthropoda > Insecta > Hymenoptera > Formicidae > Temnothorax > Temnothorax curvispinosus. The sequence goes on from NW_020228374.1 coordinate 3,732, forward strand.
TTATCTGCATTGATAGAAATGGTTTGATCCACCAGTGACTCAGGATATCATATGTAATTATTACGTATACGTATGTTTGTGAGTATACAATCGGGCTATTATTATCAATCTATATATTAAATATTAATAAGTCGAAATATCCTCATGCCGCGCTGTTCGATACAAAACACACGAAATTATGAACTGGTGTGGATGTGTTAAGTTTATAATAGCCTCAATCGATAGCTGGAGGAGTTGTGCTACATAATAAAAGTGTTTATTTAGTTACATAATAAAAGTGTTATTTAACGCCAATATATTAAGATATTATTGTTTAAATATATTTTTTCGGAAAAAAATAATGATATCACAGAGTCGCACCAATTAAAATATAATTTATATACACTATATGTATAATTTTTTCATTATCATATTACATAAGAATTTCTTACGAAAATATATCTCTTAATATTACGTATTTTTAGAAGGAATTTTTTTTTTTAGTGAGATCTTCCTTTATAGACTGAACCTAAAGCCTAAAAAAAGTACGTCAAGATTACAACAATGGCAGCAAAAAAAAAATTTTTTTTAAATTTAAGTAATTTGTTATTAAAACAGTTATAACAAATTAATTTTTGTGCGCTAAAATAGGTTCAGTTTACGGAAAAATTCTTTATCTTTATTAAAAAAAAAAAAAAAATCAAGTCGATATCTGCAGCCGTTCGTGACTTATCGTGGCAAAATTAGCGAAAAATGCCATTTCGAGAAAAACACGGTTAAAGTTTAAAATACTAGTTTTAGCTAGAAAATTGATACGTACAAAGCTCAAAAGTTATCCGCGCTATAAAATGACGTCTCCAGATCAGTTTACATTGCAGCTGTAATCACAGAACATCACAAATTTTTTCGATTTTGGGCTTTCGAGAAATATAACAGTTTGTGTCAGTGCTAAGGAAAGTAATTTACTGATATGTGTGTATAGACAGTACACATGTAACCGTACAATGA
>NW_020228375.1:0-797 GCF_003070985.1 Temnothorax curvispinosus
CAGTTCGAAGGGAAGAGCGTTTATCGCGCGATTGAGCAGACCGGTGCCGCGCATTCGGTCGCGGTTGCGCGAGGAGCATTCGCTTCTTCTTAATTCGAACGGGAAATCGAAGATACACCGTTCACAGGGCGAAAGCGATTGCACTCGTGGCAATCCTTGATGAGCGGCGGCGGACCGTCTATGTGCGTTCGCTGCCACGGACGATTGTAGTGTCGCATGCACGGGTGATATCTCTGCACCTCGGGATCCGCTTGTATATGTTCCGGCAAACGGTCCCACAACAGGTGCACGTATCTCCCAAATTGACGCAACAGAAGGACCTTCGGAATGTATTGCAACTCTTCCACCGTTAAATTGAGAATTTTGTAACCGTCCACCAGTATAGAAAACACAGCACTGTGAGACATCTCACCGATGCGCGCAAACGATTCGTTGATTTTAGAAAATAAATTTTTTTTCTACGAATACGGCAACACGCTCGCGCTACTTATACCCGCGCGCGAGGCGTTTGCGCACGCGCGACGAAACGAAACGACGTCCGGGCTTCCCCCTCTTTTTTTTCAGCGATCGAGAGACTCATCGCGAACGAACCGAGCGAAAAACTCGAGGGAGAAAGAGAGAAAGAAAGCAAACATGCGATTCGTGCGATAGACGGCGACATTAGGAGTCTCGAATCTGGATCGCAAAACGTCAGCGGGGTCGGCCGCGACCGAGAGAGGAAACGGAGAATCGCGCCGGCACGGTCCTCTCCTTCCGAACGTCGTCCGTTGCATCATTTGCGGTCCCTCCAATTGCGG
>NW_020228375.1:897-1264 GCF_003070985.1 Temnothorax curvispinosus
GATTGTTTGAGCCTATAGACGAGATCGGCTATCACGCGTTTTCCGACAATCGAGACGTCGTTCCGCCCGACGAGGCGCTTCCCAACTCGTTTTTCATCTTCGACGACGTGGCCTGCGACAAGCAAGACAGAATGAGGGAGTGTACTTTTCTATGGGTCGACATTCGAATATCGATTGCTTCTATCTCTGTCAGACGTACGCCAAGATACCGAAACATCTCGTGCGCGACAACGCAAATCTGCTGATCCTGTTCAGGCAGGACGGCACCAATCTGCGACACGTGTACGACGATCACGTGAACATCGACATGTCGTACGACAAATTTCGCGCCTTCTGTCGCGAGTGTTGGCGGCGCGCCTACGGTTTC
>NW_020228376.1:0-5360 GCF_003070985.1 Temnothorax curvispinosus
GAGGACGGTTTAATGATCTCTGTCTCTGCTGGCAACATGGACATTGTGATTTTATTGAAAAAGGAAAAGGATGTTCCTGAATGTGGAACGCTTCCACATTGACATATGTAACTGCAAACGTATGTAGTATTTCTTGTGACATGCTATACGTTATCAAAGATAAAGCATTAAAAATTGATGACTACGATTGCTTCATGCAACATTTCTTATGGTTTACGGAGAACATTATGTTGTTCTCTATAGTTACAACCATAATCTCTTGTGTGTTTTATCTCTAAATGGTATGTATTCTAAAGATTGTCTGAAAATAAGGTATGTGGTATTCCAGAATCATTAGATTTGTATAAAAATAATATCTGTCTAAATTTGAATCTTTTTACAGGAAACTTTATGTTTTGGTTATCCAGTAGAACATGTAGTTTCTTCTCCCGATGCAAATACAGCTTACATAAAAGTAAGAGATTAAATATTTAAATACACAAGAAACGGAAAACTTGAACAGACAAATATAACGTTAAACGAACAGTGTGATCAAATAGAAGTTATACGAATTGATATCAAGAGATATTATCCTTGCTCTGTCTTCTGGAAAATAGTTTCTTGGTCGACGGAAAAGAAATTGCTAAGAATATTACAAGTTTTTACGTACGTTCTGATTTTTTGTTTCTTACGACACTGCAATGTACATTGATTTGTGTCTTATTGAACGAAGTTAATATAAAGCAGCTAAATGAACGTGATTTAACTAACCAGCTCTCAGGGATTTAAATATGAACGAGATTTTATTTGCGGGTAAATACATACTTTTTATAATCTTTTTTTTTTTGTATATAGCATATTTTTCTGACTTTAAATATATCGTTACAGATACATCAGGTACCTACATCAGACGACTCGAAAAAGGTTCTCGTATAATAACGGCGATACCGTACGACTCAAAAATAATTTTATAGCTGCCTAGAGGAAATTTAGAATGTATACAGCCAAGGGCATTATCGGTGCATATAGTAAAATGTTACCTGAATAACTGTGATTATTTGACGGCACTTGCTATAATGACTAAACAACGTATAAACTTGAATTTATCATACAACCACGATCCACAATTATTTCTGGATAATGTGAAAAAGTTCCTAGAAGATCTTGTACAGCATAAGAAGTTAAATTGGTTGAATCTGTTTTTGTCAGAATTACAAAATGTCGATGTCACCCGTACAATGTACGCGTTTTGTTATGTGGATCGCCCTGTCAAATCTGACACTAGAAGTAACAAAATACAATTAATAAGGTAGACGAGATCTGTAAATTATTAAGAGATGCCATGGAGAAATATCAAGTTGCGGATAACTTAATACAACCAATATTGATAAGCTTGGTGAAAAATTAACAAAGACAAGGATTGGGAAAATACACTCAGTAAAATAAAGCGAGTGAAAATGTTGGAGGATTCACAGAGATCCGAGTTACATGATCCTACCGTATCCACTTATGAAGCGTTAAAGTGTTCACTGCATTTCGTCACTATCGATACGTTATATGATGTTTCATTAGGCATGTATGATTTAGAACTCGCAATGTTTATAGCGTTTGAATCATCGAAATAAGATCCCAAAGAATATATTCCATTCTTGAATAATTTGAAAAAATTGGACCCAAATTACATGAAGTATTCTATTAATATGCATCTTAAACGTTACGAATTGGCGTTAAAATATTTGTCTAAAGATTCAACTAACAATAAGTTTGAGGAATGATTAAATTTGATACGTAGTCATAAATTATACCAGGCGGCAATAAAATTGTTTGAGAAGAATACTATAGAGTATAAAAAGGTGGCTGAAGTTTATGGAGAATTTTTGTCAAGTGAAGGAAAATATGTGGAAGCTGGTTTTATAGAAGTGGCGATCTTGACAAAAAGTTGTAGAAACATTTAGAATGTTAAATGATAATTGGGAGGATATAATCGCAATATCAAAAGAGATGAAACTACGGTAAAGATATACAATTTTTTTTCGTATATGCATGAAAGAATATTATCCTATCATCGTTAGAATTAATTACATATGCTTCTATACACATAAGAATTAATTTTTTCAGCCCAGCAAATTCATACAAACTTCATAAGACACTGGTTGAACGTTTGAAAGCAGAGCGGAAATATAAACATGCAGCTATAGTATTAAAAGAATATATAAATGATGCTGAAGAAGCAGTTGCGCTATTATATGAGGGGAGATTTTGGAAATATGCAATACGATTGTGTTTATTTTTCTAAGGTATATATATATATATACCTTTTTTTTTAAAGAAATTAATCTTTTTTAACTATATAGATAAAAAAGATAGTAGAAATAGAGTTTATGCTTTCTTTAAAGCAGAAAATAATTGGTACATTGAAAAGTTTACATAAATACAAAGTATAATAATAGCATATAATTGAAGTAAAGCCCTTTGCACAATAGGCGATAGTGACAACGATAAAATTGCCGACAAAGCTATACCTTTGTTGGCAACTTTGTCGCTGTCACTATCATCATCGCTATCGCCTATTGTGCAAGGCGTCAGACTATTATAGGACAGGTTGCCGTTATATTGTATTATTACTGTAATTTCATGTACTTTTACGTCATTACGCATGATCATGTACGTCTATATCATGTCAGTATGATAGACACTCTAACCACGCAACTATTAATTTTAGTACTTAATAATTTTTTATCTAATTGAGAACGACAATTTTAACTTATAGATTTATTTATGTTTTACGCACCAAAATACACAAAATTAAAATTTTAGCCAAATCGGTGAGGAAGCTTCTTTCCTTAAAAAAAGTATAAAATAAAAAAAATTTTTTAATAGAACCGACTTCAAAAAGCTCTAAAAAATAAAAAATATAGAACTTTTATATATTTTTTTAAATTTTTTCTTATTTTTTACAGTTCTTTTGAAGTCAGTTCTATCTTTCTTTCAGTTTTTGAGCAATTTTTTAAATTTTAATTGTTTTTTGCATTTTTTAAAATAGATTTATATATCAATTGTTATGTGACATAACAGTCACGTGTAAAATTTAATTTTATGGTAAAAAATTAAATATAATTTATTTTTAACCGACTTCAATATGGATGGGTTCATAACAACTTAATTTTGACAAATATTTAGATATTAAAGACGAAGGAACACGAATGTAAAGAGATCACGCCAGCAGAAACTCCATCGTTCTTCAATACAGCGGACAAAATGCTAAATTTAATGCATGTGACGTTAAAAGAAGCAAAATACATTATGACTATAGTGATGGATCTCAATGTTATATCGCTCGCGCTTCAAATTATTTGTTTAGCAGGTACATTTTATTATATTTCTCATTTTACTTATAAAATATAATAATGCAATTATAATTAAATTTTGTGAATTGAATGAATATAGGTAACATTTTATCAAGGATGCTATTAGGCGGAAGAGCGGAGAGAAACAAATATCTGTTGTTACATGCTTTTAAATTTGAAAGATTACATAACGCTGGATAAGAAAATTGAAAAGAAGGGGCGAGGCGATGGTGAGATCTCAATATATTTTTATATATTGTTTTTATATTACGAAATTATTATGTGTACTGGGTGTGCTAATGTTAGATATATGTTAGATGGCCCGCGTAGGAAAGCTGCGGGGTATGCTGAAGGTCTCGTGTTTGATCCAAAGAAAGGTTTCTACGACAAAGGTTTCTACTGTTAAGGTTCATTGGTCATATGAAGTTTGCACACGTCAAGCTTGACATCCTAAAGACATCCTACACAATGCATTCTGAAAACGATACCGTGCATGTTCGTTGGCGTATACGTGGTGTCATCACAGGCTGGAAGGTATTTTCTGTGTTTTGGAAGTAAAATTTGTAAAATACAACATGTCATAAAATAAGCGCTAACCAGGAAATGTAAGTGTAATCAGTGTTCTAAACATTCCTTTTAAAAGTAATATAAAATTGTTCTTATAAACATTAATTATATAATTAATTCAAGTTGTCTATTATTTGAAAAGAACTTGATTTTTAGTTTTGTTTTGTATTCTACCTTCAGAAAAAGATAAAATAATTTAGATTTCCTAAAATTAATTTTGTTTATGCTATCGGAGAGGAAACACTTATTATAAAATTGATTATAATACCGAGACAATTATATATAACGATTTCAGATGGTACGACGGCTTTTTTATTTTTTACGTTAATGCTGAATGGAAAAGTCTATAAGCATATTGCGGACAAGATGATGCCTAATCAGGATACAGCCACGAAAAAGAAAGTAATGCGCATGGCAGGGAAATTAGCGCTATTCACAGGCCTTGTAAACATATTTAGTAACAACGAAGATTCTTTGAATTGAGCTCTGTCTTAAAATCGCATCAATTGAAGTGAATCCATTGCTGAGTGCTGAAATTATACGATTTTATCCGTCACAACGAATAGACCAAGAGGAATGATTTTTCCAGTCGATGGTTTCGAATGTTGCTGACATATCTATTTCGTTGCAAATGCATCATTATGAAATGATGATCGGTAGTAAATGAAAGATATGTGAATTAAAAAGATGTGTACATTAACTAAACAGTATCTTTGTTTGATTACAAACTATCTTCATCTAATTTTTTAGTGAAAATGTCCGAATAATTTGCGTTAGTATATCTGTGTAAAAAAATATGACGATTATATTACAGTATATCTGACGATTTTAACATAATTATAGACGTAGGGTGTCTAAATTGTTATCGTTCCATCCAAATGTAGCTTTTATACTATTTGGATAGTATCGATATTTTATGCTGCTTAGAAACAAGTAAAAAGTATTTTAAGACACTTGTATCGTTTCCAGAATATAAAAACTTGTGTTTAGATTACAGATATACGTTTTGGGTATTTCGTTGCAAATGTATCATTGTGAAATGATGATCGGTAGTAAATGAGAGATATGTGAATTAAAAATATGTACATTACCTAACCCTTCATCTGATTTTTTAATTTTAGTAGTGACAATGTCCTAATAATTTTGCGTTAGTATTCCTTTGTAAATAAATATGACGATTATACAATTATATTACAATAAATCTGAAAAATGTTAGAAAATGAAACAATTGTTTAAAGGTATCCTGTATATCATAGTATCTATTTGCTTTGCCTGTATGGAATGTTGATAACACGTAAGATAATATAATCATTAAAGTAATATTTCTTAAATGTATATTTCATACTTAATTTTATTTCATAAATACTATCACATTTATTCCTATGAATCGTTTTCATTACGCTATTATGATTTTAACATAATTATAGAGGTATAATAGGATGTGTAAATTATTACCGTTCCATCCAA
>NW_020228377.1:0-1045 GCF_003070985.1 Temnothorax curvispinosus
GGCGGTATTATGGTACGAGAAAAACGCCTAACATTGACCGGAGTGACAAGACACAAGATCCACACTCTCGGAAAATAAAATAAAAGCAACCGTAAAGCTGGGAAGCCAGAAAATACGCCATACCATGTACGTGGTAGCGGATGATTTCCCGATCGATTATGAGGGAATACTGGGGAATGATTTCCTCACAAAGCGCAAAGCCGTTATCTCACACGCTACAAAGCAGGTACACATCGGAAGAGTTACATTTAAACTCCGATCACATAAGAAGGAAAAATCACCACATCAAAACCGAATAGGCATCGTAAAAAACGGCGAAAATTTTATCGGGCATTTCCTCGCAAAGCCGGCCGAATCTAAATGCATTTTAAGCAAAGCCGAAAAAAGTAATATAAAAGCCGACGCGTTGAGCCGAAACCCGACACCGGAGGCATCGACCGTGCAGGTGACACGGCAAGATAAGAACACGCGCAACAGAATAGAAGCAGAAAGCAGTACGCAAAGAGGAAAGATTAAATATAATAAGCAAACTCACAAAGGGAAGGGCACCACAGTGCCAGGGCGGGCCACCTCAGCGTAAGGGAGAGGGGGCGAGGAACGCGCCTCGTCTCTCTCTCGCTCCCTCGCCGCGCGATCCGCAGCAGCCGCCCGAAATGTACTCCTCCAATATTCACGTTGGCAAGCGTCACAAAAGGAGGGTGTGAAATGTTGAGTGCACCGAAAGCACCGCATAATTATTAAGACAGAGTTAAAAAAGAAAACCACTGAAAGGCACCCAACACTGCTCGAGAGTAGCAGTCAACTGACACGAAATTAAGCGGAGAAATTAAAAGAAGAAATCTGACACGGACGGACGTCAGCAAAACTTAGGACTTAGGACTTTCAAACGGAAGCGAAATCCGATGAAAAATATATATATAGGATAAAACGAAGAACGCTACGCGCCCACGTTAACCGTTTGAAACCTTTATAAAAGCAGAGATAAGAAGCATAATCAAAAGCATAAGTAGCATAAGGACAACAGTAATGAAAATAACCAAAACGT
>NW_020228378.1:0-3860 GCF_003070985.1 Temnothorax curvispinosus
ACCGTTTGATAGGCAAATCTGGCTGAAATCTCACATTTTCGTGTGATCCACGTACCCGGAGAGTGACGTCCGGTCACAACCTAACCTTGGAACCGTACGTTAAGACGTCCGTTCCCCAGATCAGTCGCGAACCGAGCCTGGAGACCTTGGACATGTCGCAGGCAAGGAACAACACCGCCAGGGAGCAGAAGGAGCCGAGAGCGGCTACACCCGTACCTGAGCAGTGCAGCCAGGTAACCCGGGAGCTTGACAGCGGTCTTTGCGAGGCCGACAGCCAATTAATCGCGGAGATCCTGACCCAACGAGCCGACGAGGAGGTCAGCAGATTGTTGGAGGTGAGCTCACAGCCCGCTGGGCCACCCGGACGTGCGGAAGTGCAGAAGGGGCAGCAGCCTGACACGGCCGAGTCGCAGGTCACGGAGTACGAGGAACTCTGAACAAGTGGTTCTTGTTCTTTATCAAAGACTGTATATTTTATTTTTATTTTATTTTCGTTAACTTTTATACGAGTACGTTTTATTTTCATTTTATATTAGTTTTTTCAAGAACACACTTTTAGTCTTAAGCGGGGTTAACAACCCTTGTGTGACAATATTACTCATTTCGATTTATATAGCTTTATTGCATGAAGTAGCACGGCTACAATATACTACACTTTTTTATTTACACTCTCTAAGCTTACACACTACAATTGTGACAACATACAGAAATAAACCCTTTGTACATCCTTACACTCAAATCCAGTCATTCACCTGTCGTTACATGCGATAGTAAGCCAGAGGGCAATCATTTAGATTGAAAGATGGACTCGGACAAGTTCCGAATAGTAATATTAGTTTTCATATTCATTTTGTTCGCGATAGCGATAGTTTCGATCCTACTGCTAGTGTATTCGCATAAAGCCGGTTCACAATCTCATTACTTACCGTAGAAACAATCAAGCATGAAGTTTTCGGAATACCTAGTGGTCGTTACGATAATATTCGTACCGTTAATTATCAATTTTCCAGATCCATATTTAGTTTTCGTTTTATTTACACTTTTTACGACATACATAATGATTTTAAACGATCCCGCAGGGGAATGACACACCTACACCTTTGCGACACACCTTTACATTTTTTACAATCGTAGCGTTGAGAACATAGCATGAGAACAACACCGATAGAGGTGATACACTTCGCTACACTTTCCTACACTTTTCTACACTTTACACACCAGCGCGTTACCAGCGAGCGTGCGACACGAGTCAACATAGGCGTTACACTTTTATTACACTTTGATACACTTTCTTACATTTTATACACAAGCGCGTTACCAGCGAGCGTGCGAACCGAACCAACGAAGGTTCTACACCAAACTACACTTTAATACACTTTTATAATTTTGATATTTCACTTAGAGCCATATGGATTCGTTCCAGGCGTACGTTTACATTTTGTTACACCTTATTGCAATTATGCTCATTTTGATTTACACTTTGCTACACTTTTACGTAACTTTTACACTTTGGCACGGAATTGAGCCATTTTGACATTGTATTCTTTAATTTGATAACTTTTTAATTTTTCCTGTCAATATTAAGACAACTTATGTATTAACCATTATGCATGCGATAGATTAAGTTGCTATTATTATACTTACCTTATTTCATACTTACTGTTGATCACCGCCGGTGACACCAAATGAGACGATTCCTCAAACAATCCGGGACACCTGAAAAAAAAAGAAAAAGATTAATTACAATTGCGTTTAACGCATACTTACCTGGTTTCGTAGAGATTCGTTGAAATGACTTTCATACGTGGAGAGTCACTCGGTGCGAGCCTAGTGACTCTAAGTCCGCTTACGCGAAGATTCGTGGTGCAGCGGCGCGATTGGTTCACGCGCGGGCGATAGCCAATTCGCGTCTTTGCACCTAAAGGAGCGGCATCTCGCTAAAAGTGTAGATGCCGAGTCAACGCGAACGACTCGGCACATGAATAGTTACACTTTTAGTGTTTGAGGAGTCGTACCAGCTACACCGATGGCACAACTAGCCAATGGCAGAATTTGGCGCCTGTTTGCGCGTCATGGCGCATGCGTCGCGCTTAGGTAGGAGAACCACACCCATCTCTCGTGGACAGTTCGCCGTGAGATATCGAAGCGTCAACACGTTCAGCGTTGCGCGTAACAAATTCGACTTCGGTTTGCTTATCCCGTTTACCGCCTACGATAAGCGCGTGTGATATTTCATCGCGGATAGTCCGTTGCGCGATTACGTGGCGTATAAGTTGCGTGATAAAACACGTATCCGGCCGACTTATCCCGTTGATTGCTTGCGCTGTTAGCGTGAGTTATTATCGAGAAAGATTGTTAGAAGCGATTGCGCGATCCGGGATATTGAATCCTCAAACACGATTGTGCTAACTCAGAGCGAGACGGCGGTTTGAGAACACTCGACGTACGAATACACGCGATCGAGCGAACGCGTCCGTTCCTACACGGAGATTGCTGTAGTGAGGAGAATAATAAATTGATAATTATTTTATTACAAAAATAAGTGATTTCAATCGCGATCCCAGTGAAATTCCTATCCATGCGTTCCGAGATTACGCGTCGTTGCACAAAGACGTGGTAGACGATCTTGAACACGTTTGCGGCGCAGTACACGGCGGCCATTAAGCTGGAAGGAAGGAAGGGACATAGCAACAGCGAAAGGTTTCTGTATTTGAGCCTTAAAATACAGTGGCGACCGTATAATTCAGCCCAAGTAGTAAGTGGCTATAAATTCAATTTTAACATCATCGATCGTTGTTCCGGTCACAACCTAACCTTGAAATCGATGGCTGCACCACCGATTCCAGAGTCGACTCCTGAGCGAAGCGGCGGAGAGTGCCAGCCAATCACGGCGGCCCAGGCGTCCGAAGGAGCGCGGGGCATGGCGGAGCCGTCGACCGAGCCAGGAGAACCGGCCAATCAGGGGGTCGAGAACATAGAAGGCGCAGAGGACTGCAGTTTCGAGAGTGTTGCCAGCACTCAGATCCTCTCGCCTATCGAAGACATAATCTCCGGGGCGATACGCTTCGGGCAAGGTCAGCCAAGCGAAACTCAGCCCGCTGGACACGGCGAGGCACAGGGAGACGGTCATCCGACCACACAGCCCGCTGGTATCGGCGAGGCGCGTCAACAGGCAGAATCCGGTCAACCGGGGGACACCGAGGACGACGCGATCAACTTTGGCCAGATGAGCCAGAAACAGGCGACGGACCAATAAGCGAGTTCCGTGCGCGTATATTATTAACTCTGATTTATTTTTCCATGTAACCTTTATGTTTGTTTGTTTGACAACCTTTAAAAAGAATACGCATGTGCAATCGATACGCCAAAGAGCGATATAACGACGAAGGTCAACCGGAGATGTTATCTCATTTTATTTTATTTTATTTTATTTTATTTTGTTACTCACATTATTTTAATTGTGCATGTCGAAATATATTATAATCTAAGTATACCATACCTGATATCCTTATTTATTCGAAAAGATCCTTACCTACCCGAATATATTAAATTCACATTAAAGAAACTTAGTTTCAACACTAGAGTCAACAAAGATTCATTATTATCAAAAGTATGAAAGTAGATTCAGCAAAAGAGCCAATCACAGGCCAACGTTCCATTATGGACTCAGACAAGTATAGGATTATAGTCCTTGCATTCATATTCTCTCTATTTGCCATATCAATAGTTTGCATATTACTGCTAGCATATTCCAACGTTACTAAAGCCGTTCCGTATTACCAGGCATAAGAAAGATTCAAAGTTGCAAAGATGAAGTTCAAGGAATACCTAGTGGTCACCCTTATCATATTCCTACCCAT
>NW_020228379.1:0-1501 GCF_003070985.1 Temnothorax curvispinosus
CATCCGTATTTTTCAATAACAAGTTTCGCTAAATTCTTAGCGTAATAATCGAATTTTTCTGCATTAATTTGTCGACCTGATGCGATAGCTTGTAAAAGGATTGCGAATTTCCGTATTATTTGTTCATCCAATCCGGTAATCTCTGCTGTTACTGAAGGCTTTTCGAAAAATTTTCTAGCAGTATTGCCATCATTTGTGTTGCCGACACCCTGCTTTACTACATCGATTAATAAACCTAATTTCTGTCTAAATTCTCCTTGAATTTTCTTTTTACGTTCTTCCTTTCGCAACTTTTCCTGCATATCTCGGATCGACCATTTTTTAATTTCAAGATTATAAGAAACATGTAATAAAAATTCCATGCATCTAATCCATCCGTGAAGACTTGATAATCCAAATTTGTAATGCTCTACCTGAACATTCTTCTTACAAATAAGATCAAAATTATTCATATCCTTAGGTTTTGCGCCGCATATAAAACATTTCATTGACGAAGAATCTGTTAATGATGAACACACTTTTCCATCCACCATAGTGAGTAACAGTTCATGTTCCACCGAAATATTGTCCTCGTATTGTGTTGAAATCAAAGCTTCTATTTCGGTTGACATCCTTTGATTTTCTCTACGGATAATTTCATTATTCTCCCTTATAAATTCAAACTTAACTGGCCGGCAATATTTGGTAGAAGACGGTTTCAAATTTTCCCAAATAATAGTTGAACCATTGATCAATTTCAGAGGGACTAAACACGTTGTGAAAATTGAATCATCTTTCGGTTTGTTGCAATCATTCGGTAGATCTGTAAATGCTTGTTTGTAAAGGCTTTGACAGCTTGCTCCATCAAATCCCCATTTAAATATTAATTTTAAATCTAGAAGAAGAATTTCAGAATGCGTACCAATATTACATGTTTTAAGTAATCTATAAGTTGTCAGATCAAGGAGAGCTTGTAACTTTATTGATGCATGAGTATCTGAAATTATAATTGCTTCTTTTGGGGGATAACAGTCTTTCTTTGCCAATTGAATTTGATAATACGAAGGCTACGGATTAATACCTTGTTCAATAGAAATTTTTCGTAGCTCTTCATATTTTAATTTCGATAATCTCAAATTCACTATTAATGCTAAAGCTTTTTCTTTGGAGTACATTTTTACTTCAAGTCCTTTACCTTCGCAGAAAGCTCTGAGTCTTGATGTTTGTTCAGGATGTTCAATAAGAAAAAATAAGATTGCTGCACCATCAACATTGCCAGAAGCTTGCATCTTTACTTTTAGAGCGAATGCTAGTTCATCTATAGTTTTTTCAGCTCTCAATAATTTGGTACGTTTTCTTTTTTGTTTATTTGATATATTCAAAAATGGTTTTCGTTTAGATAAAGGAATATCTGGTCTTTGTTTTTTATTCGCTGATGTAGAAGGTTGGGTTGACTCTATTTCTGTCGAAGTTACAATCAAAGTTTCTTCTGGGAATCGAAATGTTGTTCGTAACCATGATT
>NW_020228380.1:0-3330 GCF_003070985.1 Temnothorax curvispinosus
TATTGAAATATCGAGCTGTTAGTCGCAATAGAGCTTATCACAATAAAGAAAAAGTGTGCAAGTAGAAACTTGCACATTGCTTCCTCACAGTTTTTAAGTGTGCAAGTAGAAACTTGCACATTGCTTCCTTATAGTTTTTAAGTGTGCAAGTAGAAACTTGCACATTGCTTCCTCATAATTTTAAGTGTGCAAGTAGAAACTTGCACATTGCTTCCTCATAATTTTTAAGTGTGCAAGTAGAAACTTGTACATTGGTTTCTCATAATTTTAAAGTGTGCAAGTAGAAACTTGCACATTGGTTTCTCATAGTTTTTAAGTGTGCAAGTAGAAACTTGCACATTGCTTTCTCATAATTTTAAGTGTGCAAGTAGAAACTTGCACATTGGGTGCGTTCAGTCGATACTCCGCTAGCCTAGCAATCGTGAGCAGTCGCTCGTTTTCGCTCGTTTCCTCTCCTTTGACCCAATGGATTAAAAGGAGAGGAAACGAGCGACTGCTCACGATTGCTAGGCTAGCGGAGTATCGGCTGAACGCACCCATTGTTAAGTGTGCAAGTAGAAACTTGCTCATTGGTTCCTCATAGTTTTAAGTGTGCAAGTAGAAACTTGCACATTGTTTCCTCATAGTTTTAAGTGTGCAAGTAAAAACCTGCACATTGCTTCCTCATAGTTTTTAAGTGTGCAAGTAGAAACCTTTGCTTACAAAGCTTCCTCTATGAGGAAGCTTTTATTTTATTCGATGTATAATCATTAGTATTTATTTGTTTTGGCTTCCTCATAGAGGAAGTTAAACATGATTTAAAAAACATTATGTTAATATTATATAACGATATATATGTGTATTTATATCCACTTAATATAGAGGATTGCAAAAATAACATTAAATATAATAAGTACGTTTTTAATCACTACATATTTAATAAATTTCAAAAATAGGAGACAATAGCTCTATATTATAACTATTATTACATTTAATGTTATAGCGATTCTCTATATAATACGAATATAAATACACATATGTATATTTGTAAAAAATGAAAGGTTATATATATATATATATATATATATATATATATAGAATAAAAATTTAATTTGTTTTTATTGTCAATTTGTGAATAATTAAGGTATTCCTTTCACGGAGGAACGTATTTTGTAGGCGCTTAAGCAGGGCCTCAGCAAACTCTTGTATATTGCATTAAACTTATATAAAATCAAGTTATAATTAATTATTATGTTTAATTATAAGAAAAAAGTGAAAATATTACGTGTATTTAGAAATTTTTCATTTTTCGGTAAATTTTACTGTCAGAACAATATGGCAACGGTGCGCTTTTTAGGGCGCCGATTGTAAAATGTGAAGTTGACAACAAAAGTGTCAATGTAAGTGTCAATTTCATTAATCAAAGAATATTGTAACATTTTCTTTTTATCAAAGAGAGATTTTATAATAATAATGAGTGATATAAGAAACATAAAGTGAGAAGTAATGTGGGCAAAAATAAGGGACAATTTGTGAAAATAAAAGTTGATAATAAACCGTACGTGATGAACT
Source organism: Temnothorax curvispinosus (assembly GCF_003070985.1). NCBI lineage: Eukaryota > Metazoa > Arthropoda > Insecta > Hymenoptera > Formicidae > Temnothorax > Temnothorax curvispinosus. Next base: position 1,552 of record NW_020228380.1, read on the forward strand.
GAAGTGACATGAGCGCACAACTTGCAGCGTTGCCAAATAATTCCTTGAAAGTCGCCATTAAAAATATTCATCTATAAACCACATTTCAAGTCAACTTTTAACATAAATATTTTGTTTAAATATTCGGTGACTTTGTATTTTTATCGGCACTATCGAAAGTATAGAGTTTAGCGAATATGTAGCGCAGTTAATATTTAATATCTTAAAATATTTGATAAACAAATTATTACATTAAAATGTAGAAAATATACTTTTTCGATAACGTCACATATAAAATATCGAATTTTCAAAGTCATAATTCTTCTTTATATGTTCGGTAATGTGGTTTAATTTTGCTGGCGTAAAGATATGCATTTTGACTCTCTCGTACCAAAAAATCAGTTAATTCTTAAGACTTTGGTGTCATGAAAGAAATACCTTAAAAAATGAAAAATGGAAATTTTTTGCCGATACTTGCTTATCACTACAAAATGCATGATATTAGTACAAAATTACTTTTTTCAAAAAAGGTAAAAAAAGGCGCCAAGTACACGCGTGGTTGTTACCTCGAAAAAAAACCAAGTGGTAGTATCATTAATTTTAAATTCAAAAACAAATAAAATCTATTCTAACCTAGGTGATAGTAGCTTTAATTTTTCTTAACAAAATTATTAAATTACAAAATTGTTACTTTATTCAATCCAAGTGATATCTACCTCGAATAAAATTAAATAACAAGTGGTATTTATTAAAAAAAAAAATATGTGAAATCTTTTAATACTGCGCCAATTACAAAAAGAGAATATTATATATATATATATATATATATATGTATATATATAATAGCGCCAAGTTTTTTACTTATAAAGAAAAATTTATTTATTTTATTTTAATTAAATATTTTTATTTTATAATGTTACCTCTTTAATTCTTTGTAATTAAAATAATTTTTTGTAATATTATAATTTTATCAAAGAGAATTGAGACTACTACCACTTGGGTTGATAGAAAGACTCTCAGGAATACAAAGATACATACCACTTGGGTTGAGTTAGGTAACACAATTTTGTTCTATTTTTTAAGAGTAGTTGCACTACAATTATTTTTCAAAGCAATATATATATTCTCTGTGTAGTTGACGTAATTTAAAGATTTCATATATTTTTTTGAAATAACTACTTAGGTTGAGTTAGGTAACGCAATTTTGTGATATAATTTTGTTAAGGAGAAATAAGGCTACTACCACTTAGGTTGGTACGTATCACTTGGATTGAGTTTGATAACACAATTTTGTGATATAATAATAATTTTGTTAAGGTATACATATTCTCTCTTTGTAATTGGCGCAGTATTAAAAGATTTCACATATTTTTTTTTTAAATAAATACCACTTGTTATTTAAGTTTTTTCGAGGTAGATATCACTTGGATTGAATAAAGTAACAATTTTGTAATTTAATAATTTAGTTAAAAAAATTAAAGCGCTACTATCACCTAGGTTAGAATAGATTTTATTTATCTTTGAATTTAAAATTAATGATACTACCACTTGGTTTTCTTTTCGAGGTAACAACCACGCGTTTACTCTTGGCGCCTTTTTTACCTTTTTTGAAAAAGTGTAAAAACTGACCGCGAAAACCGACCGCGAAAATACGAAAATGCGTTCATGCAGTACGCATCTTAAAAGTGTATCAAATACGATATACAAAATAAATGACGTGAGATCCGAGAAAAAAAAACTTCCCACGCGATATATATTAATATTATAATTGGACATTTTATAATAATCAACAACCGCATT
>NW_020228381.1:0-1329 GCF_003070985.1 Temnothorax curvispinosus
TTTCGTGGAGCAAATATTTTGTTGCGTTTTCGAGAAAGTGTTTATCCAATCATTAGCGAAGCGATGCATTTATATTCGATCACGAGGGACTATGCGCAAATTTTCGCATTGTTTGCGGATTTTATAACTTTATTGACAAATATAAGATCTAAGATCTTTCGCATAACTTGATTTACGATTAAACTTGCGCTTTATTGAGGCTCAGATGTACACCCGTCTCTATCACGTCAATAAAAATCGGGCAGCAAAACGTGTATGAATTCATTCGTTTAGCAATGGATGCGCGTTGACCTTAGAAGCGCACGTTGGAATTTCATCCGGAGGGAAAAAATTTTGTCGCGTTTTTTTAATCTTTTTGATTCCCAAAATAAATTCTTCGTGTATATTTTTTTGTGCTCATAATATTATTTGATTTTTGTAGATTAATTTTCTTTTCATGAAATATATTTTGGCAACTATGCCGTCTATATAAAAAGAAATTTGTCGGACTTGTGCTAACTCGGACCACGTGCGTTTCTGACGTTTAGATATTAGTGAAATTCGGTTAGTGATTGAATTCTCTTAGAAAACAAAAAAATGACCTGTCTCGTTTTTTGGTAGAAATTCGATAGAAATTCGATAGAGATGCTAAATACTAATTTATTAGGTGCGTTCGGGAAGACGCTATAAGTGCTATTTGCTTATTTTATCCTTGTTTTACACCTGATGAGCGATAAAGATAGAATGATGCAATAGCGCTAATAACGCGTTTCCCGAACGGTCCTTTTCAGGGCCATAATAATGTGCAAAATCCGATCGCGCAACCTTCTTGCGGTGCACATTGGATAACGCTAATCCCGACGGTTCATACTGTTATTATTGTTATTCATCAATACATTAGGTTATTAGGTTTTATGGGTTATGCAATACACATACAAACACACACAATCATTATTCTGAAAGTTGAATGGGTGAAATCATCTGTGATCGCGCAATAAAATATCCATCTTTGAGGTCTCCTGGAGCAAAAATTCTGCTTTAAAGAGAGTTGTTGCCATGAGAACTTTTGATCAAGATGACATGAACAACATTTTCCCAAAGTTTCAGACAAATTCGCCGAGAACCCATTTCCATAGGTTTTTGTGCGGGGTTCTTTTTGACAAAAATTTTTGATTTACAAAAAACACGTACTGATCGATTTTCTCCAAAATTTTTTGTAAAAAACTCATCGATTCCACAACTTTTAAGCCTAAATTTATAATGAGATGATTACGGGATTTATTTTTTTTTATTTTTTAATTTTCATCTTTTATTTATCCGTGCTGAAAAATATTTGAAAAGAAAAAATAA
>NW_020228382.1:0-2226 GCF_003070985.1 Temnothorax curvispinosus
GCATTCAGAAGATCGCGTGAAAAGAAGTTGAGAGGAGAAGAAAGAGGCGATTCAATAAGACCAAGATTTGCAAGAACACGCCATATCTTGGAAGGATCAGAAATAGAGCCTAACCTCTCCATGTTGAAGTGTTCTCTGGTTTTCCTCAAGTCTAGAGTGAGACTGTTCCTAAATGCCCTGTAAATATGAAGATCGAGAACATTGCCAGATCTTCGGGCTATGCTATAAAGTCGGTTCCGGTGCCGAATCCTCTGAGCAAGAGCACCAGTGAGCCAGAGCGCAGACGGACGAGATACGTGAAAAGTGTGAATGGGTGCATACAGGTCAAGGCCGGCCCTGAAATCACCGGTAATAGTGCCCAAGAGATCATCCAAGTCAGACTCGCCAAGACTCATCTGCCCAAAATCTCTCGAGAAAGATAAAGACAACGCAGAGATGAGAGTATCAATGAATCCCTGTCTGTCAAATCTCTTGTAGCTACGTCGAACCAGAGTACGGTTCGAGTAGGGCGGAACATCAAAAGAATAGGTTAACTCAATAAGATCATGACCATTAATAAAGGGGGTCTCAGACTTGCGAAACAATAAGATCTTATCTAAACTATCGACTATAAATACATCAAGCCATGAGTCTGAAGAACGAGTATGGAAAGTCGGCTGCGACTCAACAATGTTGAGGGACAATTGAGAGACCATATCCTTAAGGTGATTAGATTCGTATGAAGAGGCAAGGAGATTACAATTAAGGTCACCTGAAATGATAATATGTTTATAGTTTTGCATGTATGTAGTAAGGGTGTCAACGAACTCACAACCCCTCCACTTTCTCCTCTCTTCGCCCCATCTCTCTCCCCCCATTTCTCTCCAAACTCCTTGAGCGCATATGCTTCCTTCAGCTATATGCATTTGTAAACAAAGAAAAGATAATTCCGGAGTGTCAGTCTGGTTTTCGTGGCATGCATAGCACCACGTCCGAGCTTCTCTACCTCTCCGATTCCGTCCTACGGGGTTTTGACTCGGGCTGTCTCACTGCATTGACTGCTCTCGATTTCACGAAGGCGTTTGATACGGTCAACCCTTATCTTCTCCTAGCTAAGCTCGAGTACTACGGCTTATCTCCTTCAGCCTTGTCCTTTATGCAATCTTACCTAATAAATCGCTTCCAGCGCGTTCTTTTATATAATCCCTTGCCTATCTTCTCTCCTACTCGCGCTGTTCTCTCGGGCGTACCTCAGGGCTCCGTTCTCGGACCTTTATTATTCATCATTTTCATCGCTGATCTGTGCTCCACTCCTTTCTTTGCCGAACTTCTTAAATATGCCGATGACGTGATTTTTCGCAAAACATTCCGTCTGTCGGACGTCTCTTCTACCGTTGCTGCATTGAACGTCGACCTTGAAGCGGTAGCTAAATGGCCATCCTCAAATGGACTGCACCTTAACCCTTCCAAATCCTCACTTCTCATTGCAGGTTCTCCAGTGTTGTTGTCTCAGCTTCAATCCTTCGATCTTTATCTAAACTCCGTACCCATACCTCTATCATCCTCAATTAAAATACTCGGCGTTCACGTCGACTCTTCCTGGACATTCAAACAACATGTTGACGTAAAATGTCGGGCTGCCTTTGCTCGACTTCGTCTTCTATATCCTTTCCGGCACATATTCTCCACTTCTCAGAAGCTTCATGTATCCCAAGCGCTTGTCGTCTCACTCTTCGACTACGCCGACGTCGTTTATATTCCAGCACTCAACCAACAACTATTGAATCGTATTCAATATATTCAAAACTCATGTCTCCGCTTCTCCTACAATGTCCGGAAATTTGACCATATATCTCCACTCTATTCTAACTCCCGTTGGTTAAAAATCCAACAACGTTTTATGCTTCATCTCTGCTGCCTGGTTTTCCGTCTTCTTCAGTCTGACACTCCTCTTTACCTCCGGCGTCTCTTGCATCTGAACTCTGAGCTCCATGACGTTAACGCCCCAAATACTCGTTACCCCGACCTTCTTTCCGTTCCATCGCATCACTCCGCCAAGTTTCGCGCTTCGTTCTCCTACTGTGCAGTCAAATATTTCAATGACCTTCCCTCTTCCATAAGATTCTTATCCTCCCTGCCCTCCTTTCGTACAGCTACGTCCACTTTTATTCTATCAACTGCACTTCCTGCCAGAAATGCGTCTCAACCTGCGCATTGCTGATTGCTTGCACGGTCGTGTCTGCTAAC